>NW_017670407.1:294961-354686 GCF_001879085.1 Nicotiana attenuata | reverse complement strand
ACAACCGAATGTTCCATCCAATACCGCAAGGTAAAGCAATAGAGGTCTTCCTGGCTTGGGAGGAACCAAGACCGGTAGCGTTGACAGGTATTCCTTGATTCTGTCAAAGGCTTTCTGACAATCGTCGGTCCATCTAGTAGCAGCGTCTTTCTTTAGCATTTTAAAGATGGGTTCACAAATGACTGTGGACTGAGCTATGAACCGGCTGATATATTTGAGTCTCCCCAGGAAACTCATCACGTCTTTCTTGTTCTTTGGCGGTGGCAATTCTTGAATGGCTTTGACCTTTGACGGGTCCAATTCTATCCCTCGACGGCTCACGATGAAACCCAGTAGTTTTCCGGCAGGAACCCCGAATGTACATTTGGCGGGATTCAGTTTCAGATTATACCTTCTCAGCCTGTTGAAGAACTTTCTCAAATCTTCCATATGATCAGTGGCTTTCTTGGATTTGATGATGACGTCGTCCACATATACCTCGATCTCCTTGTGTATCATGTCGTGAAAGATAGTAGTCATGGCTCTCATATAGATGGCGCCAGCATTCTTCAACCCAAATGGCATCATTTTGTAACAATACATTCCCCACGACGTGATGAAAGCCGTTTTCTCTGCATCTTCCTCGTCCATCCATATCTGATGGTATCCGGCGAAACAATCAACAAAAGACTGCAACTCATGCTTAGCGCAGTTGTCGATGAGAATGTGTATGTTTGGCAAGGGGAAGTCGTCTTTGGGACTGGCCCGGTTAAGATCCCGGTAGTCGACACTGATTCTAACCTTCCCGTCCTTCTATGGTACTGGCACGATATTGGCTAACCATGTTGGATACTCTACTACCTTGAGAACCTTAGCTTTGACTTGCTTAGTAACCTCTTCTTTGATTTTCAAACTCATGTCGGGCTTGAATTTCCTGAGCTTCTGCTTTACCGGTGGACAGGCTGGATCTGTTGGTAGTTTGTGAGCTACAATGGCCGTGCTGAGTCCAGTCATATCATCATACGACCAGGCGAATATGTCCTCATATTCTTTTAAAAATTCCGTATACTTTTCCCTTTCTGATGGCGACAAGTGAACACTGATGCGAGTTTCTTTGACGTTCTCTGTATCTCCCAAATTAATGACCTCAGTTTCTTCCAGGTTGGACTTAGGTCTATTCTCAAAATTCTCAGCCTCTCTGACGACCTCTTCAGGTATTTTATCTTCTTCTGAGTCTATGTCCTTTTGTTGCGTTGTTTCGTTGCAAGTCATAATCGTTGGTTCATCGTCAAGATAAGTAATAGTAATGCTGTATAAAATAGAGTAAATGATAGAGAAAATAATAAGCGAGATATATATGATAAACTGAAATGCTTTGATTAAAGTCAAAGCTGTTTGAAACATCGGAGCTCTTTTCGAAATTAAAGACAATGCGGAAAGAAAATCAACTAGTAAAATAAACTAAAAAATGCGATGCATGCTGCTTTTGTTTAGCCTTGCTACCCCGAAACTCTCCAGGCTCTGACTGTCCTAATTAACCAGTTACTGAGGCAGTCTCCCCTGCTTACAGCTTGTACGGAAGGGCCTTCCTCCCCTTCCTCCTCGAAAAGAACACAACAATCCATATCATCATCCTCCAGGAACAAATTCTTCATGGCCGCCAACGCTTCACCTTCTTCTGACCCATATATAGTATCTGCCGTTTGGAAGGTCTGTTCCAGGTTGGGTATCGGAAACTCCAATGGATAGTAGGGGCAGCGCCATGGTGGCGACCAGTTCTGGAATTCTTCCCAAGTGTAGCCATACCCTAAGCTAAAGGTAGTGCCATGCTTCTTTAGTTTGATGGGCTTAGTGATCCCCTGAAGATTTTTACCAAGTCCCTTTCCAGGCTCGTACCCGCACCAATTCAGGATACTTTCGATCTGGTTGTCCCACCACTTGTCTTTGTCTACAGCGTTGACCCTTTCGATGTGGCGGTATGTCTCTCCACCTATTTTCCTTCTGCCCCCGATCATTGGGATAGTTTGGCGACTATATATGGGGTTACTACCATCGCCATGAATGATCACCTCTTGGTGGTTCCATTCAAACTTTATCGCCTGATGCAGAGTTGATGCTACGGCTCCGGCAGCGTGGATCCAGGGGCGTCTCAACAGCAAGTTGTAGGATGCCGGGACGTCTATCACTTGGAAGTCGACGTCGAACCATGCTGGCCCCATTTGCAAGCACAAGCTAATTTCTCCAATAGTAGGTCTCTGGGATCCATCGAAGGCTTTGACATTGATAGCCCCATCTTTGATCTCATGCAAGCTTTTTCCCAAGGTTCTGAGAGTTATCAGCGGACATATGTTGAGGCTTGATCCTTCATCAATCAGGACTCTAGTGATGAAATAATCTTCACATTGCACGGTGATGTGCAGTGCTTTGTTGTGGCTCAAACCTTCTGGCGGCAACTCGTCTTCGTGGAAGGTTATTTTATGGCTCTCCAACACTTGCCCCACCATATTCGCCATTTCACCCCCGGTTATATTGCTGGGCACATAGGCTTCGCTTAGTATCTTCATTAAGGCATTCTTGTGAGCGTCTGAACTCTGCAGAAGAGCCAGGATAGATATCTGTGCTGGTGTTTTGTTCAGCTGTTCAGCGACTGAGTACTCCTTAGCCTGTATTTTCCTCCAAAGATCGTCGGGTCCTGTCTCAATGGGACGTCCCGGGGCTTGCTTACCGGATTCGGCTAGGTGCTCTGGGGTGTAGACCCTCCCTGTTCTAGTCATTCCTTGTGCGGCAATCGTTTCTCCTGTCTTTGTTTTTCCTTTCCTCCTAGCTTCGGCAGTGTAATCCCATGGTATGGCATTTGAGTGGAATGGTGTTATGTCAGTCATTGCCACCGGAATAGGCACCCTTGGTGGTAACACAGCAACTTCAAAGGGTGTAGGTGCCTTTGGAACTCCAAATTCAACCTCGATTGGTCCAGGCGCCTTCGCAAAGGGAGGCGCTTCAAATTAAAGAGGTATAGACATATTTACTTCGTCGTCCATAGAGGGCTGATTCTGCACAACAATTGGGTTAAGGGTAACCGCTGGCTTCTTTGGTTCATCCCCTTCAACAATCAAACCTATTGACCCTTTGGGGTCCCAATCATCCTCGATCTTGATCATATGAATGTCTCCACCCTTGTGGTCAGGCAGGGGGTTGTTACGAACATTAGGAGCAGGCTCCTTTGCTACAATGACCTTATTGTCGATCAGGGTCTGAATCTTATCTTTCAATGAACGACACTCGTCAAGGGTGTGTCCCTTCATGCCGGAGTGATACGCACAGGTCTTGTTGGGGTTGACCCACTGGGAGGGATTTTCTGGAGCTTTGGCTGGGATAGGAGTGACGTAACCAGCAGCTTTAAGTCTTTCATATAACTGGTCAATTGGTTCTGCGATGGCTGTGTATTATCTGGGAGGTTTATGATCAAAATTTGGTCTGGGTCTTGGAAAATTTTGACGGGTGGGTGGTGATTGATAGTGAGAGGGTTGAGCATTATAAGCTTGGTAAACAGGTGCTGGTTGAGAGTATCTGGGTGAGGTGGGTTGATATGTGAGAGGTGGAGAGGATTGGTAAACGGGAGGTGGATAAGAGGGTGCAGGTGCTTGGTAATTCGGGATGGGCTGATATGTAAGTGGAGGCGATGGGTAAGTGTGGTATTTTGGTGGTGATTTGGCTCCCTGTGCGACCATCACGGCACTCACATCTTTCTTCTTGGATGTGCCACCAGTTTGTAAAGCCTTATTGGTGGCTTGCAATGCTTCAAGATTTGTAACCATACCATTCTTGATGCCCTCTTCGATTCTTTCTCCGAGTTTGATGATATCAGAGAACTTTTGACCCTCGATCAACATCAACCTCTCATAATATTGGGGATCCTGAGCCCGGACGAAGAATCTATTCATTTGCTCTTCTTCTAGGGCCGGCCTGACCTTTGCAGCTTCTGACCTCCAACGAGTAGCATACTCGCGGAATGTTTCGGTGGGTTTCTTCTTCAAATTCTGTATGTAGAATACATCTGGTGCGTTCTCTGTATTAAACCGGAATCTATCCATGAAGTCCGATGCCATACCTACCCAACTCGTCCATTTCTTGGGGTCTTGACTGATGTACCAGGATAGTGCATCTCCCTTTAAGCTCCTCATGAAGAGCTTCATACGGATCTTCTCATCTCTTCTGACCCCCACTAGCTTATCGCAATAGGTCCTCAGGTGGACTCTGGGATCTCCTGTTCCATCAAACATTTCGAACTTGGGAGGTTTGTACCCCTCCGGAAGTTCAACATCTGGTTGAATGCACAAGTCCTCGTAATTCAATCCTTCAATGCCTTTGTTACCTTCTACGCCGTGAACTCGGNCCATCTAGTAGCAGCGTCTTTCTTTAGCATTTTAAAGATGGGTTCACAAATGACTGTGGACTAAGCTATGAACCGGCTGATATAGTTGAGTCTCCCCAGGAAATTCATCACGTCCTTCTTGTTCTTTGGCGGTGGCAATTCTTGAATGGCTTTGACCTTTGATGGGTCCAATTCTATCCCTCGACGGCTCACGATGAAACCCAGTAGTTTTCCGGCAGGAACCCCGAATGCACACTTGGCGGGGTTCAGTTTCAGGTTATACCTTCTCAGTCTATTAAAGAACTTTCTCAGGTCTTCCATATGATCAGTGGCTTTCTTGGATTTGACGATGACGTCGTCCACATATACCTCGATCTCCTTGTGTATCATGTCGTGAAAGTATTCTTCAACCCAAATGGCATCATTTTGTAGTCATGGCTCTCATATAGGTGGCGCCAGCATTCTTCAACCCAAATGGCATCATTTTGTAACAATACATTCTCCACGGCGTGATGAAAGTCGTTTTCTTTGCATCTTCCTCATCCATCCATATCTGATGATACCCAGCGAAACAATCAACAAAAGACTGCAACTTATGCTTGGCGCAGTTGTCGATAAGAATGTGTATGTTTGGCAAGGGGAAGTCATCTTTGGGACTGGCCCGGTTGAGATCCCGGTAGTCAACACAGATTCTAACCTTCTCATCCTTATTTGGCACTGGCACGATGTTGGCTAACCATGTTGGATACTCTACCACTTTGAGAACCTTAGCTTTGACTTGCTTAGTAACCTCTTCTTTGATTTTCAAACTCATGTCGAGCTTGAATTTCCTGAGCTTCTGTTTTACCGGCAGACAGGTTGGATCTGTTGGCAGTTTGTGAGCTACAATGGACGTGCTGAGACCAGTCATATCATCATACGACCATGCGGATATGTCCTCATATTCTTTTAAAAATTCCGTATACTCTTCCTTTTCTGATGGCGACATGTGAACACTGATGCGAGTTTCTTTGACATTTTCTGTATTTCCCAAATTAATGACCTCAGTTTCTTCCAGGTTGGACTTAGGTCTATTCTCCAAATTCTCAACCTCTCTAACGACCTCTTCAGGTATTTCATCTTCTTCTGAGTCTATGTCCTTTTGTTGCGTTGTCTCGTTGCAAGTCACAGTCGTTGGTTCGTCGTCAAGATAAGTAATAGTAATGCTCGAAGCCTTCCGGGCCCTGACGGTCCTAATTGACCAATTGCTGAGGTGGTCTCCTGTGTTCACAGCTTGTATGGAAGGGCCTTCCTCCCCCTCTTCCTCGAAAAAACACAGCAATGCATGTCATCATCCTCCAGGAATAAATTCTTCATAGCTTCCAACGCTTCATCTTCCTCTGACCCATATATAGTATCTGCTGGCTGGAAAGTCTGCTCCAGGCTAGGTATCGGAAACTCCAATGGATAGTAGGGGCCGCGCCATGGTGGCGACTAGTTCTGGAATTCTTTCCAAGTATAATCATACCCTAAGCCAAGGGTAGTGCCATGCTTCTTCAGTTTGATGGGCTTAGTGATCCCCTGAAGATTTTTACCGAGTCCCTTTCCAGGCTCGTACCTACACCAATTCAGGATACTTTCGATCTTGTTGTCCCACCACTTGTCCTTGTCTACAATGTTGACCCTTTCGATGCGGTGGTATGTTTCTCTGCCTATTCTCCTTCTACCACCGATCATTGGTATGGTCTGGCGACTATATATGGGGTTACTACCATCGCCATGAATGATCACTTCTTGGTGATTCCATTTTAACTTTACCGCCTGGTGTAGGGTCGATGCTACGGCTCTAGCAGCGTGGATCCAGGGGCGTCCCAACAGCAAGTTGTAGGATGCCGGGACGTCTATCACTTAGAAGTCGACGTCGAACCATGTTGTCCCCATTTGCAAGCACAGGCTGATTTCTCTAATAGTAGATCTCTGGGACCCATCGAAGGCTTTTACATTGATAGCCCCGTCTTTGATCTCGTGTAGGCCTTTCCCCAAAGTTCTAAGAGTTACAAGCGGACAGATGTTGAGGCTCGATCCCCCATCGATCAGAACCCTGGTGATGAAATAATCTTTGCATTGCACGATGATGTGCAGTGCCTTGTTATGACTCAAACCTTCTGGCGGCAACTCATCTTCATGGAAGGTTATTTTGTGGCTCTCCAGCACTTGCCCTACCATATTCGCCATCTCACCCCCGATTATATTGTTGGGCACATAGGCTTCGCTCAGTATCTTCATTAAGGCATTCTTGTGAGCGTTTGAACTCTGTAGGAGAGCTAGGATAGATATCTGTGCCGGTGTTTTGTTCAACTGTTCAGCGACCGAGTATTCCTTAGCCTGTATTTTCCTCCAAAGATCGTTGGGTCCTTTCTCAATGGGACGTCCCAGGGCTTGCTTACTGGACTCAGCTAGGTGCTCTGGGGTGTAGACCCTCCCTGTTCTAGTCATTCCTTGTGCGGCAATCATTTCTCCTGTCTTTGTCTTTCCTTTCCTCCTAGCTTCGACAGTGTAATCCCATGGTATGGCATTTGAGTGGAATGGTGTCATGTCAGTCATTGCCACCGGAATAGGCACCCTTTGTGGTAACACAACAACTTCAAAGGGTGTAGGTGCCTTTGGAACTCTAAATTCAACTTCGATTGGCCCGGACGCCTTCGCAGAAGGAGGCGCTTCAAATTCAAGAGGTATAGACATATTTACTTCGTCGTCCGTGGAGGGCTGATTCTGCACAACAATTGGGTTAAGGGTAATCGCCGGCTTCTTTGGTTCATCCCCTTCAGCAATCAAACCTATTGACCCTTTGGGGCCCCAATCATCCTCGATCTCGATCATATGAATGTCTCCACCTTTATGGTTAGGCAGGGGGTTGTTACGAACATTAGGAGCGGGCTCCTTTGCTATAATGACCTTATTGTCGATCAGTGTCTGAATCTTATCTTTCAATGAACGGCACTCGTCAAGGGTGTGTCCCTTCATGCCGGAGTGATACCCACAGGTCTTGTTGGGTTTGACCCACTGGGAGGGATTTTCTGGAGCTTTGGCTGGGATAGGAGTGACGTAACCAGCAAATTTAAGTCTTTCATATAACTGGTCAATTGGTTCTGCGATGGCTGTGTATTGTCTGGGAGGTTTACGGTCAAAATTTGGTCTGGGTCTCGGAAAATTTTGATGGGTGGGTGGTGATTGATAGTGAGAGGGTTGAGCATTATAAGCTTGGTAAACAGGTGCTGGTTGAGAGTATCTGGGTGAGGTGGGTTGATATGTGAGAGGTGGAGACGACTGGTAAATGGGAGGTGGATAGGAGGGTGCGGGTGCTTGGTAATTTGGGATAGGCTGATATGTAAGTGGAGGTGATGGGTAAGTGTGGTATTTTGGTGGTGATTTTGCTCCCTGTGCGACCATCACGACACTTACATCTTTCTTCTTGGACGCGCCACCAGTTTGTAAAGCCTTATTGGTGGCTTGCAATGCTTCAAGATTTGTAAACATACCATTCCTGATGCCCTCTTCGATTCTTTCTCCGAGTTTGATGATATCAGAGAACTTTTGACCCTTGATCAACATCAACCTCTCGTAATATTGGGGATCCTGAGCCCGAAGAATCTATTCATTTGCTCTTCTTCTAGGGCCGGCCTGACCTTTGCAGCTTCTGACCTCCAACGAGTAGCATACTCGCGGAATGTTTCGGTGGGTTTCTTCTTCAAATTCTGTATGTAGAATACATCTGGTGCGTTCTCTATATTAAACAGGAACCTATCCATGAAGTCTGATGCCATTCCTACCCAATTCGTCCATTTCTTGGGGTCTTGACTAATGTACCAGGATAGTGCATCTCCCTTTAAGCTCCTCATGAAGAGCTTCATATGGATCTTCTCATCTCTTCCGACCCCCACTAGCTTATCGCAATAGGTCCTCAGGTGGACTCTCGGATCTCCTGTTCCATCAAACATTTCGAACTTGGGAGTTTTGTACCCCTCTGGAAGTTTAACATCTGGTTGAATGCACAAGTCCTCGTAATTCAATCCTTCAATGCCTTTGTTACCTTCCACGCCCTGAACTCAGCTGGTTAATTTATTGAGCTCTGCTGCTAATTTCCTGATGAGGGAGTCCTTGTCATCAGACTCGGGTGCATTTGAGATGGGTTGGGCGTAGTGGGATACAGTATCCACGTAAATAGGAGTATTGTGGAGATGGTCATTTGTGGTGTTCAATGGCTCGGGAATGAGTAGTGGGGTGTTATTTGGAGTGTGGCATGTGTTGCTAGTATGAGTGGGTTGTATATGTGGTTGCGCGGTGTTTTGTGGAGGTGCGAAATTTTGGGTGTTGTCATCAGGAGCGGTGAGGGAAAATGATAGGTTCGCCAAATTCCGAACCTGCTTTTATTCCAGTTGTGCAGTAGTTTCTTAGCAACCGGGGTACCCTGAGGAATCTCAATCTCCTTTCTGGCGCTTGTATCTCCCATTTTGCCTTTGTTCTTGTTCCGGACAAGACTCAGAGGAGGAGGAGGTGGAGGGCCCTTGGATCTTGTGGAGTATGCTGATGGTGCCAGAATGCACGAACTAACCTTTGGGGAGGGGAATAAAAATAAAAGAAAAACAAAAAGGTAACAAGTTAGTGCGGGTTCTGAGGAAAAAGTATTGCAGTATTTAAACACATTGGGTGAGAATATAAATCGCGCCCTAATTTTGGTGCCTCGTTGTGCCCGAGGTAGGCCTAGCGACAAATAGTTTTGGAGAACTTATAATGCTAAATGCCTCATTTTATTGATAAAAATAAGATGAATCCAAAACGACTCTAAATAATAGAAAGTAAATGTCACTAGTGGCCATTGGCCTTATTACATCATTAAAGCAAAATAAAGGACTCCTAACTACTTGGTCCCAGAAGGACCTTCCCCAGATTTGGCAGTCTTGTCTCCCTCGAACAGCTCCACCAACTCGCGTATTCCTAGCAGTAAGTAGGCTCGGGCCAGATGCCCGCCCGCATTTCCTTCGGCGTTTTGGCAGTCTTCGATCCTCTTGATGAACTTTCCTTCCAGCTCTACTAGACCCCGCTCTAAATATCCTAGTCGGTTGTTGGCGCTGACAACCATTTCTTTCCACTCCTCGATCAATTTCTGATGGGCTTCTTGTATTTCCCATCACTTTCACACTCTCGAATTCTCTTGCGCAGTTGATTATACTTAACCTGTGCTTCAGCATGCTCGTCAACAATTCTGTGACCTCGAACGAATCTCGGTTGACCCATGCCATCGTCTTCTAAACAACCCGAATAATGTGGCACGCAACCGGCGTGGTACCTGTCTGGCTCGATAGATTCCTTCCCCAAAACGATTTTGCAATTCCACAAATGCTGAGCTTGGCACCTGTGAGGGCTATCATCGTCCTGGAAATCAGCCCTGAGGTGGCTTGTTTTATCAACCCTTGGTATGATTTGTCTTCTTCCAGCCTGCCTCATGGCTCGGAGAGGAACGTAAGGATAAGTCCCTCTCAAACCAATCAGTATGAGAAATAGTGCATCTCGGGATCGGACAATGAATTCATCCGTAGGGAACCACTCAAACATCCATTGTACCCGGTCTTCGAACAATTCTACCCACCCTCTGGCGTCCTCTGGCTGAGCGAACATCTTTGGCATATAATTCATACGCCTAGGCTGGTGGAAGGCGATATAATCATCCCAATCTCTGCGTAGGATCTCCTGTCGGTATCCTCTTTTCTGAAGGTGCTCCATGAGCCAAAGCTGAAGCAATAAGTTGCAACCCTCAAAATGACTGCCTTGTTGTTGACACTTGTTCAAGGCGCGGTATATCTCGGCGACGATCATGGGCACTATGCTGAAAGTTTGCCCACCAATTCCTTCCATCAAAGTTTTGGTTACCATGGCTAGTCTGGTGTGGATCCTAGCCTTCTTCATAGGGAACACGATCATCCCCAAAAAGCAAACCATGAAAACAAAGACCCTTCTATGGACATGCCCCAATGAGGTGATAGCAAATTCATCTGAATAGGTGCGGTATGACTTGCTATGGCCGTACCTTTCGTATAGATAGTCAAACGGGATGTAGGAGTCTTTCAAACAAGTTAAGTCTGGGTTTTTCTTCAACCCCATCATTTTAAGGAAACCCCTTGCTTTGCGATTTTCTGGCATAATCAGACCCGGAGTCTCCCAAGGAATTCCAGCTAGACCCCATATCTCTTCAAGTAAAGGAGTCATCTCTAGATCACCAAAGCGGAACACAGTTTTGTCACTATCCCAGAACAATGTTGCAGCCTCTATGATTCTGTTGTTAGGTTGAATCTCTAGGAGAGAAGGCAGATTCCCTAGGTACTTGCGGACGAGTGTTTGATCACTAGAATGGAGGTCGTTCCACCAATTCAGTAGCCTTGGATGAATGTTGGTTACCATGCCAAATCTGGGATCTCGTGCCTCATTTTCTGCAAAACAAAGTGTTAGGCCCTTACCCCCTCCAGAATCGACTATTTAAATCAATAATTAGCATAGCAAAGCACTTAAGTTCTCCAAATAAATGCACAGAACGTGGAGGTGTCCGTTTGGGTTTCAAGGAAACCCAGTGGACTTTGGACAAGGCTATCTTAATGAGTTATTATGTGGACAACATAACTGACTCGGCTAGGTTTGACCATGATGCATGTACAGTTTAACGGAGTAAGGTTTCTATCTTGAAGTGCTAGACTGGTACCCTTGAGCGGACAACTCAAGAGGGAAAGGCACGGAACCGTCGACTACACCGTTGATCGACTGGTTTTACCGCAAATATGCCTTTGCCAAATTTAGGGGGTGGTTGTATTGGAAGTGCGCAACTACTCATTATAAGCGTTTCTATAGTATTTGTTTGGCACGAGTGGAATATGATGTTGAGGATGCAGTTTACAAGGATGAAACAAATTGACATGTATTTTCACGTTCATACAATAAAGATTACAATAATTGCTCAAAAATTACAAAGGTATTGATGGAAAGCAATAAATGAAAGTAATTAAAGAAAAAGAAACAAAAGAAACAAGTTAGTTTCAAATAAAGACATTAAACAAAAGCAATAAAAGAAAGCAATAAAGTCACGTATAGCATGCAATGGTAAAAGCCTAAAGACATCCCCAGCAGAGTCGCCATGCTGTCGACGCCCCCTTTTTCCTCGCGGAATCGGGTTCACGACATTTGGGAAGACAACTCTTTTCCCACTTTGAGAATTGGGTTTTTTGAGAGTTTGGAGAGTCGCCACCTAATGATTATAGTGCATTAGGACACTTTTAGAAGAATTAAAGATGCAGAGCAGAGTTTTGGGTAAGGGCTTGAAATTATCTCGAGGGCAAGGTGTTAGGCACCCCTCAAGATCCACTAGTGTGGTTCCCGGCCATGCTACCATTGTGACTTTAGATGTAAAAAATAAACAAGTACAAGAAGCACAAACGGTTAAAAGAAGTGCTGAATTTTAAAGGAGCAATTTTGTAAAAAAACGTGCAAGTGAAAAAAAAGGTCAAGTACTTAGTGCAAATAATCCGAAAAGATCATGCGAGAAGCAGGAATTGAAAATGCAATAGCTTTAAAGATTCAGAAAATTTTATTAAACTAATAAAGAAGGAGAAAAGGGTCCTAGGTTTATACATTACATGGATCATTCGCACAACACTGGTACTCAATTGTACGCGGAGTGTTAACGTGTAATCATCATCTCCATGTCTACCCTTACCACCCTGTTAAGGTATTAAAGCGCGGAACGGTATCGTTTACTTATCGCATGCTACTACCCGCCCCAATCCTATTAGTCCCGGTGTATTAGGACTTCTAATCCTAAAGGGGAAGAAAGGGATGGGGGCCTTTGTGGAGTTTAAAGGATAAAATTCTAGCTCGACATTCAAAACAAGTATCAAGTAAAAGGGGAGGACAAGCAAGCATACAAGGCTCAAATTAACCCCAGAAGTCAAACAATCATTTAGTTTAGCATGCCTTGACAAATACTGATTTAGTCTTAGATTAAATTAAGCAGCGAGCGGACTGGTTCAACACATGTATTTAAACAGAGAGTCTGCATTAGGCAACTCGGATACAGTTGTCAGGGACTGACCCAATTCATTAATTAGCCAACCCTTGTTTATGAGTCGAAAATAAAAAACCTAGGCGTAGGATCTATTAATTTCAGGAAAAAGATGCAAAGAGGTACCAGTAGTTTCAGAAAAGATGCAAGTTGATTTTAGAAAAAAGAATTATCAGTTTAAACAAAGAGAAAAGATGCAAACCAATTTTTTAGAAAAGAGTTACCAGTTATTTCAGAAAAGATGTAGAATGATTAAAAGGTTTACGAGTTTTGGGGGAGTGCAGATTGGCTATAGGAAAAAGGTTTACCAATTTTAGCGGGCTTTAGAAGTAGAAAATTACCAGTTTTAGTAAAGACACTAGTTCCGGCAATCGATACTGCTTAAGAACGAATGATGCTATTAAAGACGAGGTTTCCTATAGGCATGCTTTCTACATGTTTACTGATTTTAACACCCTTTCCTGATATCAATAAGAGTCTTATACACATGATGTCTATATGCAACTTTGTTATTAAGCCTATAAACGGTTTGCCTAATGACATTTATATATGCAGAAATGCAAGAGCCTATAGACATGATCTCTATATGTGTCATTACAGTAACATGAATGGTAAATCCTATAGACATGCTTTCTAGGTGATTTTTGCGGTAAAGTTAAGCGTTAAATCCTATAGGCATGGTCTCTATGTGATTGAATCAGTATTAAAGACCCTATAGGCAGGATTTCTAATTTGAATAAAATCCTAATTCATGATTTCTACCCCTTGGATACAAGAAAAGTAAAGACCCCTCCCACACCCTTTTACTATACTCCCCGAGTTTCATACAAAATTATTACAACCCAATGAATCAAACTGAAAATTAAAGGATACATCAAAAGCTAACAGCTAGATCCAGGTAGCCTAATTCAACCTTAATGTCTAATAACATGCGATTGAGCCACTTCCGGGATCCAGATTTCCAAAGCCTTCTCTTTATCCAAGGTGCTTCAAAGTTCCAAGGAATCTTAGGGATTCCAGGCATTGCTTACACCCAGGATACTAACAGAATTAGAATAGTGCAGTGTGGAAGAGCCGGCTCTCATGCATCCAAGTTCAGAGGGAGCTCGGGGGTCCCAAAGCATGGCTTGCAAGAGAGGGACAGAACTTATAGCTAAGAGTAAGTGCAAAGTGAAAGGGAATTGGGAGGCCATCACAGGTGGTGGTCATACCTAGCTACAAAGTAGGCTGGCACACCCCTGACCATCTGCCTGGTCAAACACATTAAGAGCAGACCCTTGAAGGTCAGACCAGAGTCTGGACAGTGATTAGGACACTGCCAGACCCAAGTCTAAAGCTCAACAACACATAAAGGGGGAAAGGGAATGAGAACTGATTGAGTTTGGGATTCAAAGAATCCAATGCAGAATCATGGACAACAATATTAGAGTGTTGTCATGCCCCGAACCATAACCCACCTATAAAGGTGTATGAGGGTTTGGTATTCATAAAGTATCAAATTCATGACAAACAACTGACAGGATGCATACATAATTTAAATACTGAATTACAAAGGAAAGGGGGGATCATGTTACAATATGCTAGAAACAAATGTCAACTAAAAGAATTGGACAAAAGTGGGCAGAAGTAAACACATTATGGTGGAGACATGTAAACTAACTGAGACATACCAGTAGAGAAGCAAAAGAGCGCAGGAGAAAGTAGAGTAAACAAAGTCCACAGCAGCACAAGTAAAAGAGAGAGAGTTTTTAAGTGAGAGTGACTTGTGGACTCCGATTGCGTTCTGTGTTCGTGTGTTCAAAGAAAAGGGAGGAGATATTTATAGCTTTGAAAACGTGTAGAGAAATAAGGTAACAAGTACAAATCTAACACAAATATGGCATGGTCACAAATCAGAATCAATTAGTATAAGACTCCCCTTTAATCAGGGAATTCTTATTCAAACGGATACTAACCGTATCCAAATAAGGAAAGGAGAACCAGCCTTGCAAGCAGAATGGCTGTTGCCATAAAAGAAACAGTAAAGTCATACAATAGGCAATTAAGTCTAAGTACAGGATTTGAAATTATTTTTGGAAAGATTCAGTGGGGCCAATCAAAGGAAAAGGAATCAATTAGACTTTGACAGGCTAGTAAAATCAGGATCTCAAGGAAGGAAAAGTTTTTTGAAATCAATTTCGAGTTAAATAAATCACAGGAGGTACTCAGTATATAATGCATGCACAAATAGCAGACATGTGAGGCTAAGTTATGGCAAAAGAAACATCATGCAGCAATAGCATAGAGCAGACATTCAAAGCATGTTAGTTAGGCTTCAAGGTGTAATAGAGAGAGAAGGAGTCGAAAACATGCAGAGAGTCGAGTGAGAATCACAAGCGTAGAACATATAGAGAAAAAAAAATGTTGAAACAAGGCATCAAGTTGAATAATTTCAAACATACAAGCATGCACAAACAACCTCACAGGACTTTGAATAGCCTCCCAAAGGACTAGGGTTTTCAAATCAGTTGAGTTTAGAGACGACAAACAGGTGAAACAACAAGCAATTTCAGAGTCCCAAGTGAAACCCTTAAAAATTAGGGTTTTTAGTAAACCAAACAGATAGGCTCATGAACTCGAATAAATTCCCGAAATTAGGGTTTTTAACATCAAACAAACCTAGAGATGATCAGCGTATGAATCGAATGAAATCTTAACAAACAGACTCAAACAATCACAAAATTAGGGTTTTCAACATGCTTACTCAGATAAGGAAAACAAACAAACAAAGTCAGAAACATGCCAAGAATAAGAGGGGGAACTTCGAAATAGCTTAACCTAAAACCATAGTTAAAAGAACAAAGAGTTTTGAAAGCAAAAAATTGGGGAAACTTTGAGAAACATGCTCATAACGTTCAAACACATATAGATCTGGACCAGATCTAAGAAATAAATAGAAGGAACCTTAGAGCTAGGGTTTCATAAGAAACCCAGGCGATGAGAAAGGCTTTGGAAACTCCAGATCTAGGCAGGATAGTCGAAGATCGAGCTCGAATGGCCATGGCTGGCCGGACAGATGGTTTAAGGCGACCAGAGAACAGCCATCGAGCAACGGCTTGGTCGAGACCCCTTCAATATCTGGTCATAGGACCTCAGAGATGAGCGCATAGAAGCCATGGGAGGCCGGTATAGGCCTCCGATGAGTCTGGGAAGCCATGGATTAGGGTTTCGGTGAGAGGCGGCGGCTAGGGTTTGAGGTGAGTTGAGAAAAGAGGAGGATTCAGAGGCGTGTTATTGTGAGGAATGGGGTAGGGTTTGGGGTCGTTTGAAATTAAAAAAGGAAAGGGGAGGTCTGGGCCGTTGATAAAAAATGATCAACGGCTCAGATTAAAAGAAAGCGGGCGGGTTTGATTTATTGGGTACTGGGTCGGGTTGATTGGGTAATTGGGCTGGGGTGATTTGGGCTCAAATTGGGGCTGAATTGGTCTATCAATTTGGCTATAATTGAAATGCATTGGGGCTAAATCGTAAATAGCCAATTTTCCCTTTTTAATTTTTTATAAAATAGTAACACAATTTTAAAAGTAAATTAAGAGTACTGGGTAAATACATATAGTATAAATATTAATTTAAAAATGCTGGGATTAATTTAATAATTATAAAATGCTAAAAATTACAAGATAGGCTATGATTGCAATTATATGCAATTTAGCTTTAAAAATGCCAAATGAATTTGTAAAAAATATGCAAAAATTACCTTACTTATATTTTGGTGTAAACATGTGAATGAAATAAGTTACTCATCAAAAATGATAATTTGGGAATAATTTTGGATTTTTGTGGTATTAAAACAGGCAATAAATTGGTTTAAAAATCATGAAAAATACCAAAACTTACGGGTGTGCTTATATATGCACACATATGCTATTTTGGAAGTATTTTGGGTACAAAAATACATAGGAGAAAATTGGGTATCAACACACAACATGTAATAGAGGCTAGGTTCAGCACATGTCAATCAAGGAAAATACTTAAGAAATCAATTAATAGCATGATTGACCGTAGGATAAGGTTAGAAAATATTTTTACAAGGCTAAAAATCAGTAGAGAGTATCGCGTGAAATTAGTGAAGGATCAATCACAAAGACTCAAGGATTCAAAAGTAGAAAATAGCACTTATTTAGCACAACCTTATGAGAGCAAGCATATAGTAAGCAAAAATCAGAACTCTAAGAAGCCGGGTAGGGCAAAAAATCATATACAAAAGGATTCATGTAGAGCATAGTCTGAATTGATAGAATAAACATGATACAGGTAGGAGAAGTGAAGAATCAGAAACATTGACGAACAAACTAGGGTAAAATCACATAATAGGCAGGAATAGTCATAATCACACATGGCTAAGCGCTATTGGGCAGAGCTTTCTCAATCCAAGCTAACTAATAGAAGAAAAGAGAAGAAAGGAAGATATTATAAGAGACTCAACCTTCAGGAACCCTAAGCAAACATAGGGTAAAAATCACAGAATCACAGAAAGGTACAAATTAGTTGAACACATTATCAAAACGAACTTAGAATCATAGGCCAAACCCACGAAACTTGGGGTTTTAACATAATAACTCGGATAAAATGAGAAAACTAAAATAAACGTTTAAACATAGTAGAAATCATAGAATAATACTGAAAATTAGAGGAGAAGCCGTTTTTAAGAGGGGTTAAGAAACCTTAGTTTGAAGACGAAGAGTCGTTTTAGAAGAAGTCGGAGAAATCCTTAAGAAAACAGTAAAGATAACTCGAATAGACTTAGATCTTGTTACAAATCTTAAAAATCAAGAGTCAAAATCAGGATTTCAGAGAGAGAACCCAGAGATGGAGAGATTCCGGCCTAGAAACCACAGGTTCTAGCCGGAGATGGTAGAATCTTACTCAGATGGTCATGGACGGCCTGAGAATGACATAGGAACCATGGGAGGTGAATGAGCCGCCTTCTGGTTCCTTTGAGGACCTCAAGGCAGCAACAAACGGCATAGGAAGAGAGCCATGGGGCTGGGGATGGTGGTGATACCGCCATGGTTACCGATGGACCAACGGCCGGCGAGAGGAGCCATGGTTTAGCAGAGAGCTTGAGAGAGAATGAGAGGGTGAGACGGCGGAGAGTGATGAGAGAATGAGAGAAATGAGGGTTTGGGGGGGGGGTAGTCTTTTAGGTTAATTATGGAAAGGGGGGATCTGGACCGTTGATTAGAATTGATCAACGGTCCAGATTGGACCGGAGATTAGGTCGGGTAGGATTTAGGTTTGGGCCCGGGTCTTTGGGCTAATTTAATTGGGTTGGGATCTGATTCAATTAGGCTAGAATTGAAATGGAATTGGCTATTTGTTAAATACCCAATTAAATTAAATAAAACAATTTATAAAAATAGCTGATAATTGTAAAAAAAAAATGAATTTTATGCATGGAAATAGTTAAAAATGATTACTTAGTATTTTAAAAAAATACAAATGATTAAATTTCGGTCAAAAATAGTATAAAATCATATTATTGGGCTATAATTGCAAAGTTATTGCAATTATATCCAAAAGATGCCAATTTGGCCAATTATGAAATAATTTGATTCAAATAAGACCATAAATAATAAGTTAAATCAAAAGATGCTTCTGAAATCATTTGTAATGCCATTTTATAATTATTTATTGGAAACCAAAATGTTGGATAAATTAATAAAAATATAGGAAAATTGTGAAAAAATACCAATTGCTATTAATGCATGATTTTGAAGGTATATATGCGATTTTTAAAATATTTTGGAGAAAAATTGGGTATCAACAGCTGCTCCTCTTTACCCGGGAAGGATGAAAGAGTTTTCGGGTAAAGAATGATGGCCAATTTTGACCGAGCGAAACGGTTCGAGAAATTAGGCCGCACTCCGGCTTCTGAGCTGCCTACATATCCTTGGTCTTATAGGAATCAGGCCATGTGTAGTTCCAGATTCATCGGCGAAGTATACCGACGAAGTCATTTCAATAACGGACGCAACATCTAGGGCCGATTTACGGGAATGGTTAGGTTTGATATGGCTAAGAGAACTGGAGCGGGATCGCTCCTGCTGGGATAGCCGTTGCTCGCCGGGTTACCTGCAAATAGAAGCAATACAAACGTATGCTGTGCATAAATTTAAACATGATGCAAGTTCCCGTTGAACTATGAAAGTTGTCTTCGGACGGTTAGGGATGGCGTCCTTAGACCATGATGTCCTGGGCCATGAATTGTTTGATGAGAGATTCGCAGGCCATGAAATGATGTTCTCGGGCCATGAAAATGGTGCCTCTGAACCATGACGCCTTTGAATAATGATATGCAAATTTGAGAGATCCTCAGGCCATGGCATGGTGTCTTCCGGCTATGAGGATGATGCCTTTTAGACTATGACGCCTTCGGATAGATTGGCGATATTTCAGCCATGATATGCAATAATATGATGTTAACAAGACAAGGCTTAGTCTTGTGAAATGTAGGGCAGAGCTTAGCCCGATTGAAAAGCAAATAGATAATGCTAGAAATAGAGCAATATTTGTGCCGAGGGGGACAGTGCTTAGTCCCATGCGAATGTGGAGGCAAGGATTGGCCTCATGCAAGTAGGGAGGCAGGGATTAGCCTCATGCAGGATAGAGTCAAGGATTAGACTCATGCAAATAGGGAGGCAGGGATTATCCTCATGCAGGTATGGAGTCAAGGATTAGACTCATGCAAAAAGGGAGGCAGGGATTAGCCTCATGCAGGTATGGAGTCAAGGATTAGACTCATGCAAGTAGGGAGGCAGGGATTAGCATCATGCAAGTATGGAGTAGCATGTAAGAGTAGTGTATGTCTTAGCTGGAGATATATTCGGTGTCTGATAGCCTGATTAGATAGTGATCTTGCTACGTGGATGTTATCGTTACGTCGAATGTGCCTGCATTCAAAGAAAAATTGTAAGTTTTGTGGGGGGAAGGTTGGTTCGTGTTTCTGTCGGCGGGCTTTGCTTTGCTCTGTTTTGAAAGTCTTTCGAGTTCCCCTGGGTGATACCTGACCGTTATGGAAATAGATTTTTCGAAAATATGCAATTATGGATAAAAAATAGGGTTGTTTTAGAAACGTATTGATAGATCAAGTAATTTTGATGGACTAGTGACTATAACACGTCTCAAAGGCATTGCAGCTCTCTTATGGAATTTTGAGGGTCCTCCTCAAAATTTCTGCCTCGGTTTGGTAGGTGATATTTGACCGTTGGCGGATGATAGGCCTTGCTGAACCTTCTTCGGAATTTTGAGAATCCTTCTCAAAATTCTGCCCCAGTTTCTTAACCGATTCCTGACCGTCTGACATACGATGGCGTTGGCTGGACTTGCTCCGGAATTTTGAGGGTCCTTCTCAAAATTCTGCCCCAGTTTCTGATCTTGGGGGAAATGAAAATTTTATTATGATATTACCGAACCCATAAGTCTGCCTACGTATCCCCTCTTAAACGGGAATCAGGTCAAGCGTAGTTCAATTACATCAAATGAGGAAATGCAAAATATCTAAGCATAGTATCTCTTGACTGCGTCTGAATTGATCGGTTTTGGCCAGACTTCTCCGTCCATCTCTGCAAGTATGAGTGCTCCTCCTGTTAGTACTCTGTGAACCATGTACGGACCTTGCCAGTTGGGAGACAATTTCCCTTTGGCTTCATCTTGATGTGGGAAGATCTTCTTCAATACCAGCTGCCCTGGTGCGAACTGTCTTGGTTTGACCCTTTTGTTGAAAGCTCTAGACATTCTTGACATACTGAGTTCATCCTCTTTTTATCGATTAGGGCCAATTGTTCATAGCGACTCTTTATCCACTCTGCATCGCTGAGTTCAGCTTCCTGTATGATTCTTAAAGAAGGAATCTCCACCTCGGCTGGGATGACAGCCTCGGTACCATAAACCAACATGTAGGGAGTTGCCCCGGTTGAGGTGCAAACCGTGGTGCGGTACCCCAACAGAGCAAAGGGTAACTTCTCATGCCACTGTTTGTTGTTCTCTACCATTTTTCTTAATGTTTTTTGTTGGCGGCTTCTACGGCTCCATTCATCTGAGGTCTGTAGGCCGTGGAATTCTCGTGCTTGATTTTGAAAGTTTCACACATAGCCTTTATCGAATCACTGTTGAGATTGGCGGCATTATCAGTAATAATGGACTCGGGAACTCCGAATCGGCAAACAATACGATCTTTGACAAAAACTGCGACGACCTTCTTGGTTACAACTTTGTAGGATATAGCCTCTACCCATTTTGTGAAGTAATCAATGGCTACCAGAATAACCTGTGTCCGTTTGAAGCAGTGGTCTCAATTGGACCGATGACATCCATTCCCCAGGCGGCGAATGGCCAAGGTGAGCTTCTTGCATTGAGCTCGTTCGGCGGCACTTTTATCATATCAGCATGCACTTGACATTGAAAGCATTTGCGGATATACTGGATGCAATCTGTCTCCATGGTCATCCAAAAATAACCAGCTCTGAGTATCTTCTTTGCCAAGACGAAACCATTCATGTGTGGACCACATGTCCCAGCATGCACATCCTCAAGTAGCTTAAAAGCTTCCTTTGCGTCAACACATCTTAGTAAACCCAAATCAGGAGTTCTTCTGTATAAGTTTCCTCCGCTGTGGAAGAAGTGGTTTGACAATCTCCGGAGTGTGCATTTTTGGGTGTGATTTGCATACTCCGGGTATGTCATGGAACCAAGGCTTTCCATCCGTTTCTTCTTCAATATGAGCACAATATGCCGGCTGATTATGGATCTTCACCGGAATAGGATCAATATAATTCTTATCTGGATGTTGTATCATAGATGACAAGGTGGCCAATGCATCGGTAAACTCATTCTGAATTTTGGGCACGTGTCGAAATTCTATCTTCGTGAACCTCTTTCTCAATTCCTGCACATGGTGCAGAAATGGCAATATCTTGGAATTCTTGGTGGCCCATTCTCCTTGTACCTGGTGCACAAGCAAATCTGAATCATCGATCACCAGCAACTCCTGAATGTTCATGTCGACTGCCATGTTGAGCCCTAGTATGCAGGCTTCATATTTTGCCATGTTGTTGGTGCAAGGAAATTTGAGTTTGGCAGATACCAGATAATGTTGACCTGTTTCTGATACCTAAACTGCTCCAATTCCCACTCCTTTAAAATTTGCGGCTCCATCAAAGAACATCCTCCAACCATCATATGCTTTGGTAATGTCTTCTCCTACGAACGACACTTCTTCATCAGGAAAATATGTTTTCAAAGGTTCGTATGCTCCTCCTACCGGATTTTCAGCAAGATGATCTGCTAATGCTTGTCCCTTGACCGCCTTTTGAGTTATATAGACGATATCGAACTCACTTAGTACTATCTGCCACTTAGCGAACTTCCCGGTCGGCATGGGTTTCAGAGGATCCATCCTGGATATGAGGTATGTACTGTAGGCACAGAAGTAATGCCTCAATTTCTGAGCTGTCCAGGTCAAAGCACAGCAAGTGCGTTCAAGCAGAGAGTATCGTGCTTCGTCAGGTGTGAACTTCTTGCTCAAGTAGTATATGGCCTGCTCCTTCCTTCCTGTCTCGTCATGTTGTCCCAAAACACATCCGAAGGCTCCATCTAATACAGATAGATAGAGTAGCAAAGGTTGTCCTGGTTCCGGCGGGACCAGAACTAGTGGTGTGGACAGGTATTCCTTGATCTTATCAAAATCTTTCTGACAATCCTCCGTCCAGCTTGTTTCAGCATCCTTCCTTAGCATCTTGAAGATGGGTTCGCATATGACTGTGGACTGTGCTATGAAGCGACTGATATAGTTGAGACGCCTAAGGAAGCTCATCACATCCTTTTTGCTCTTAGGCGGTGTAACTGCTGAATAGCCTTGACTTTAGACGGATCCAGTTCGATCCATCGATGACTGACGATGAATCCCAGTAATTTTCCTGCGGGAAGCCCGAATGCACATTTTGCGGGATTCAGTTTCAAATTGTACCTCCTAAGCTTGTCAAAGAACTTTCTCAGGTCCTCTACGTGATCTGCGGCCCTCTTAGATTTGACAATACTGTCGTCCACATACACCTCTATTTCTTTGTGGATCATGTCATGGAAGATAGTTGTCATGGCTCTCATGTAAATGGACCCAACATTCTTCAGGCCGAATGGCATCATCTTGTAACATAATACACCCCACGGTGTGATGAAAGCGGTCTTTTCTGCATCCTCTTCATCCATCCAAATCTGGTGATAACCCGCGAATCAATCTACAAAGGATTGGAGTTCATGCTTGGCGCAGTTGTCGATCAAGATGTGTATATTTGGCAGTGGGAAGTCGTCCTTGGGACTTGCTCTATTTAAATCCCAGTAGTCAACACATATTCTGACCTTCCCGTCCTTCTTCGGAACCGGCACAATGAGCTAACCAGGTTGGATATTCAACCACCCTGAGAACTTTGGCTTTGATTTTCTTGGTAACTTCCTCCTTGATTTTCAAACTTATGTCTGATTTGAACTTTCTGAGTTTTTGTTTTACTGGCGGACACATGTGGTTAGTAGGCAACTTGTGAGCCACTATGGAAGTGCTCAAACCGGTCATGTCATCATATGACCAGGCGAAAATGTCCTCATACTCTTTTAGGAAACAAATGTACTCTTCCTTCTCTGTTGGTGATAAGTGAATACTGATGCAAGTTTCCTTGATGGTCTCGGCGTCTCCCAAATTTACTGCTTCGGTCTCGTCCAGATTGGACTTAGGTTTATTCTCAAAATTTTCAACCTCTCTGACAATTTCCTCGGGTATCTCATCTTCTTCCTCTGAATCACTATTCTCATGTTGCCTTGCCTCATTACATGTCACAGTCACCAGGGACTCGGCGGGCTCGGGATGGTGTAGCGGTCCAGTTCCTGAGAGTAGCTCCCTTCGCCACAGTCTGAATAATGGGGCCTTCTTCCTCCTCCTCCTCCTCAATTATTGCACTACATTGTATCATCTATTCTGACTTTTCCTTTGCTTTTAGGATCACTTGGAAGAAGAGGATGTCGAAGACCTTTAGGTATGCTGATGATGCCAGTATGAGCAAACCAACCTCAGGGGATGGGAATAATCAAAATAAAGGAAAAAATAAAAGGTAAACAAGTCAGTAAGGATTCTGAAATGTTTGCAGTATTTAAACACATATTGCGGGAATGTAAATTCGTGTCCTTATTTGGGAGCCTCGTTATGTCCGAGGTAGGGATAGCGACGAATAGATTTGGAGAACTTTAGATGCCAGTGAATGCCTCATTTCATAATGTAAAAATAGACGAATCCCAAAACGACGCTAGGATAATAATAAGATAAGTCACTACTGGCACTTGGCCTTATTACATTTGAAAAGCAAGTAAACCTAATCTATTTGGTCTCGGAAGGACTTTCTCGAGGATGAATGCTCTTGTCGATCAAATCCCCCAGTTCGTGTAAGCTCATTAGCAGGAATGCCTTTGCCAAATGCCCTTCTTCGTTTCCCTCAGCGATTTGGCAGTCGGTGACTCTCTTCCTCACTTTTCCTTCCAATTCCAACAGGCTGTATTCCAGATATTCAAGCTTCTCACTGGATTTGGCGGCCCTCTCTTTCCATTCATTGATTTGGTCATCTGATGGGAGATTCCTCCACCAGTCTAGCAAGAGTGAGGGTGTGCTAACCATACCAAAGTTGGGGACCTCGTGCCTCATTTTCTGCAAAACAAAAGGGTTAGACCTTACCCCCACCAGACTCGACTATTTATACATTTGTGATCAACATATCGACATTTAGTTCTCCAAATTAATGCACAGAAAGTGGTTGTGTCCGTTGGGATTATGGAAAACCCGATGGACTTTGGATAAGGCTTATCTTAAAGGATCATTATGTGGACAACATAACTGACCCGAATAGGTTTGACCATGATGCATGCACAATTTTAACGAGAGTAAGGTTTCTATGGGGTTTTAGACTGGTACCCTCGAGCGGACAACTCGAGGGGGAAGGCACGGAACCATCGACTGCACCACTGATCGATTGGTTTTACCGCAAATAAGCCTTTCCGAATTTAAGGGTAGTAAATAGGAAGAGCGCAACCACTCATTGAAGCGTTGCTATAGGATTTGATACGCACGAGTGGAATATGATCTAGAGCATGATTTATGCAGAAGTTAATAACATGTAGTCAAGTATTTGCACGTAAGGGAAAATAAATACAGTATTTAAATAATTGAAAGAGGTTACAGGAAAAGGAAACAAAGAGGCAGGTCAGTTTCAGGAATAAAGAACCATAAGTGCTTGAAAGAAAACAGACAGTCAAATAAAATAAGGGAAAAGGGTACGGGATAAAGCATGCTTGGACTGATTCATAAGAATAAGTTCGTTATGGTAAGAGCCTAATAACATCCCCAGCGGAGTCGCCATGCTGTCGCGCCCTCTTTTTCCCTCCCTTTTTACGGGGAAGAAGGTCCGGGTTTCGACATTCATAGGGGTAGTACCTCATTTCCTTTTGGGATTTGGGTATTTGAAGAGTCGCCACCTAACGGATTATGGTGCGTTAGGGCACCTAGAGCGGTTAACTCATGTAACTAGTTTGCATTACCAGAGATTAGGGTAAGGGCTCGAAATGACCTCGAGGGGAAGGTGTTAGGCACCCACCGTGGTCCACAACTGTGGGTCCCAGCCGAACTTATATTAACGAATCAGTCCATTAACAAATAAATAGTTGAATCAAATAGATTGCAAGTAAAGCACGTTGTATAACTCAGATAATAAGAAAAAGATTTTGAACAAGTTGTATAAAACAAAGTTTTAAACAAAAGGAATTTTGGGAAAAGGAGGGGTCCTAAGTTGGTTAGCCTATAGGATCACCCCACACAATGTCCGGTAAACACTCCTCAATGAGGGGCTACACGTGACATTAGCGCGTAGTCATCATATCCCATATCTACCCTTCCCACCCCCTTAGTGGTCATTAAAGCGAGTGTTGGTCAGCGATCTCTATTGCGTGCTGTTACCCGTCCCTTCTTAATGGTCCTGGAGGAAATTTAGGACCTCTACCTATAGGTAGTTCTAGACAGACCCCTAAGGTTTTAAAGGAGAAAATACTAAGGCGACATGCAAGAACAATTAGGACTTTAGCATATAAGACAGAAAAAAGAGCAATTAAAGGCTCAAGTTTACCTCCTCAAACAACACACATAAACAACACGACTCAAACACAAATAAGGGCCTTATTGTTAAACACTATCCTAAGACATGATGTCTAGGCGATTATCAGAACACAGTAGATATGCAGGTTCATTTTATAACTCAGAAGCAGGGGTCCTAATCAGTTTGCCTACTGATTTTAAGCCTGTTAATCAATAAGCAGTACTCACAAAGGGGCAGTTTCCAATTTTATGAGAAATCAGATTACCTAAGGCTTGCCTAGGCGTAGGATAATGCACAATTGTTACCAGGACTATTAGAACAATGAAGGAGTTATTTTACCTAGATCATACTGTTCTAAGTGTTATAAAATGCAGGGATTGTTACCAGTTTATTTTAAACGGGATAATCAAAGGTGAAGCTGTTTTTTTACACCTTTCATAGTCAGTTGTTTACACTAGGTGTGACTGAGCAAGTACGAATGAGATCCTAAAGCATGGTATCTAAGATGCACGTATAAAGTTCATGATGATTTATATGCAGAATTCCTAAAGCAGGATATCTAAATGCACGGCAGGATTGCAGAATTTACTAAAGCATGATTTCTAAATGCAAAAAAAAAAAAAGTTACAGCATTATAGAGCATCCTGTCAAGTGCGCAAGAGTAACAATCTTTGTTTTAATGCCCCTTTATCCTAAAACAAGATTTCTAAATGATAAGAATGTCGAAAAATGAGATGCTGAAACAGTATACGTGAGACCTAAGAGCATGGTTTCTAATGCATGATATGTTTTGAGCACGGATTCTATTGCACATACAGGAAATATAGACCTAAAGCATGGTTTCTACCCTTTTGATATCTATAACATGCATAGCTACCCTCCCATTTTCACTATCCAAACCCCAATGTGTGTTTACAAATTATTACATGCCAATATCGAATGAATTACATAAGTAGATAAGAAAAATAAGAAGTTACTCTATAGGGAGCCTACCAATAGGCCCAGATTTCTAAAATTTCCAATGCCAGATTTCCTCATGGCCTTTCATATAATCCGGGTGTGTCAGAGTTCCCTAAGGATCTCAAGGGATCCCAGACAGTGCTCACACCCAGATTTCATAGTCATAATTGAGTAAGTGCAGTATGGAAGGGCCAGCTCTAATGTATCAAAGTTCAGAGGGATCTCATAGGGATCCCTAAGCAGTCACACATTAGAGGGGCAGAACTTAAAACCTAAGAGTAGATGTGAGAGTGCTTGAAAAGATTTGAGCAGGGAAACAATTTGAGAAGGGACTTGTTTGCAATAGTATTACAAAAGCCAACAGAGCCAGTTTTGAAAAAAAAAAAAGTGGAGTAGTAAACAACAGTCCAAACATAGCACCCCAAAAACAGGTTCATACACAGCCAAAGATCATAGAACCAAAGCAGGTTCTGCAGCCACAAACGGGGGGTCAAGGAATTTGGGAGATACATAGCTCACATAGGTAAACACATAGTTATAGGAGCACTTAAGTACAGAATCAGCAGCATGCTAAAGGGTTAAGGAACTTTAGAATTAATACAGAATCAGGTCACTTAAAGATAACCAACTACTTTGCATAGAACATTATTAAGGGAGAGTCATATTGGGTACACTAGAAAAAGGGGATAACATTTCATAAACATGTTGAGTCTAAGGGAGGGGACACATTCAGGAGCATACTGATGAAGCAAGAAAGTAAACATATTAGTTGCAAGTTGAACAACAGAACCATAAGTGAAAACAAACTAGAAACAATAGGAATTGAAGTAATAAAAGAAACATGTTGTTTTGAAACTTTTAATTGAAATCAGGACATACCAGTAAAGTGACAACAAACAAAAGGTGAAGGATAGGAGAGAACAATAGTTAGCCTTGGCTTGCAGCCGGCTAACTTAGAACAGTAGTAAGTAATCACAAAAGAGAGCTAGAGAGTTTTGAGTGAGAGAGAGAGAGAGAGTTTTCGAACCAATGTGTTCGTGTGTGTGCTAATGAAAGACCAAGGTATTTATAGTTTGAAAGCAGGTAGCAAATAAGGTAAAAATCAGAGTTCATCAGTAATTATGGGGTCTCAGAATCAATCAGCATAAAATCAAGGTAAGTACTCCCTTCAATTAAGGAGTTAACTTCAAATGGTAATAAACACGTGACAAATAAGGAAGGAAGTCGTATAAGGCTGAGCATAACGAATAAGGAAATATTTTCAGCATAGTACAAGTATACAACATGTAATAGAGGCTAGGTTCAGCACATGTCAATCAAGGAAAATACTTAAGAAATCAATTAATAGCATGATTGACTGAAGGTTAAGGTCAGAAAATATTTTACAAGGCTAAAAATCAGTAGAGAGTATCGTGTGAAATCAGTGAAGGATCAATCACAAAGACTCAAGGATTCAAAAGTACAAAATAACACTGATTTAGCACAACCTTATGAGAGCAAGCATATAGTAAGCAAAAATCAGAACTCTAAGAAGCCGGGTAGGGCAAAAAATCATATACAAATTAAGGATTCATGTAGAGCATAGTCTGAATTGATAGAATAAACATGATACAGGTAGGAGAAGTGAAGAATCAGAAACATTAATGAACAAACTAGGGTAAAATCACATAATAGGCAGGAATAGTCATAATCAGGAACCTTAACGAGCAAACATAGGGTAAAAATCACAGAATCACAGAAACGTACAAATTAGTTGAACACATTATCAAAACGAACTCAAAATCACATGCCAAACCCAAGAAACTTGGGGTTTTAACATAATAACTTGGATAAAATGAGAAAACTAAAATAAACATTTAAACATAGTAGAAATCATAGAATAATACTGAAAATCAGATGAGAAGCTGTTTTTAAGAGGGGTTAAGAAACCTTAGTTTGAAGACGAAGAGTCGTTTTAGAAGAAATCGGAGAAATCCTTAAGAAAACAGTAAAGATAACTCGAATAGACTTAGATCTTGTCACAGATCTTAGAAATCAAGAGTCAAAATCAGGGTTTCAGAGAGAGAACCCAGAGATGGAGAAATTCCGGCCTAGAAACCATAGGTTCTAGCCGGAGATGGTAGAATCTTACTCGGATGGTCATGGACGGCCTGAGAATGACATAGAAACCATGGGAGGTGAGTGAGCCGACTTCTGGTTCCTTTGAGGACCTCAAGGCAGCAAAAAACGGCATAGGAAGAGAGCCATGGGGCTGGGGATGGTGGTGATACCACCATGGTTACCGGCGAACCAACGGCCGGCGAGAGGAGCCATGGTTTAGCAGAGAGCTTGAGAGAGAATGAGAGGGTGAGATGGCGGAGAGTGATGAGAGAATGAGAGAAATGAGGGTTTGGGGGGGGGGTTAGTCTTTTAGGTTAATTATAGAAAGGGGGGATCTGGACCGTTGATTAGAATTTATCAACAATCCAGATTGGACCAGGGATTGGGTCGGGTAGGATTTAGGTTTGGGCCCGGGTCTTTGGGCTAATTTAATTGGGTTGGGATCTGATTCAATTAGGCTAGAATTGAAATGGAATTGGCTATTTGTTAAATATCCAATTAAATTAAATAAAACAATTTATAAAAATAGCTGATAATTGTAAAAAAAAAAATGAATTTTATGCATGGAAATAGTTAAAAATGATTACTTAGTATTTTAAAAAAATACAAATGATTAAATTTCGGTAAAAAATAGTATAAAATCATATTATTGGGCTATAATTGCAAAGTTATTGCAATTATATCCAAAAGATGCCAATTTGGCCAATTATGAAATAATTGATTCAAATAAGGCCATAAATAATAAGTTAAATCAAAAGATGCTTCTGAAATCATTTGTAATGCCATTTTATAATTATTTATTGGAAACCAAAATGCTGGATAAATTAATAAAAATATAGAAAAATTGTGATAAAATACCAATTGCTATTAATGCATGATTTTGAAGGTATATATGCGATTTTTAAAATATTTTGGGGAAAATTTGGGTATCAACAAGGATATCTGGCGTTTTAAAAAAAGGTTAGCAATAAAACTTGAAGATTTGCAGATGAAGAACTTGAAGAATGCAAAGAGCTATGAAGATAGAGCAGAAGAGATTAAACGTAAAGTTTGAAAGAGTGGAAAAGAGGCCTATTTATGGGTTTCACAGCGACGGTTCAAAGTTGCTAGTGGCCGCAACTAACGCGCCTTAAATGCCTGGGAAATTGAACTGATGGGACATTTCAGTCACCTCGGTCGCTTGCGTCATAATGCTTACGTCATGGTAAGCCGAGGTCCGACTCGAAAACTCAATTCGTTTCTTGTCATTACATTCTAAAAAACGAGGCGACTATCTGTATATGGTCAAAATCGGCCCCACCCGATTTTATTGATTAACCGAGACCAGGGGAATGGATCGAGGGTCAGCCCCGTTGCATATCAGACTGAGACACGAGGATAAGGTACCGAGTCCGAGACTCGAGGTACCTGTCGAGATCGAGACTAGTAATGATCGAGATCAAACGGGATAGACATCGAGCAAGAACAAAGATAGCATAATAACGGAAAGGCGAGATATCCGTGATTGGTCGAAGATCATGGCAAAAATCTCGGAACAGATCAAATCAAGGATGGTTATTTAGCTAATCATGGGATTTTCTTCTGTAATTAGAATTATATCGTGAATAGGATTCATCTACTATATAAAGAGGGTCTTAACCATTTGTAATCATCTTACATTGAAGTATATCAAAGCAATATACCACATTTTCATCTCTTGCAATCTCTGTTGTCCTGTTCATACTTTCAATAGCTTGTTTAGTTGGTCCGTGGGTAATTACCTCGAGGGCCATAATTGTTCATCACATTGGTTTGCTTTATTTTACTGTAACTTCTATCATTAATTTTTATATTCATCGTTTTGTGCCAAGTGAAATTACATATCCTTAAAACCATTTATAAGTTAATCCGATTTTAAGGGTAAACACATTTTTTTTTACGTAAAAATTACACATAAACATTTAATATGTATATTTTACTTTAATTTATAATTTAAATACGGTAAACTAATATTGTTTGGGACATAGAAGTTGATCCAGATAAGTTGACTAACAATAATGTAAATGTCTTTTAGTACCTCAACTAATTAAACATTTTTTATAACAAATCCAAAAGAGGAAGGACCAACAGAATATGAGGAATGAGGATGGTCAAACAAGGGTGAGTAAAGTAGAGGGTACATTGACTTTGGGAGATGAGGGGGGGGGGGGGGGGGTGTATAGCGCTATGGACTGTTTTCTCTCTATTGATGAATCTTCAAGTGGATTATAGTGATTTTAATGAGTTATACATTTATTTAGATTGGTTGGACCTACCTAAATATCTCCTTTTATTTTTTCATAAGTAATCAAATTTAAGTAATATTATATGTAATCTGTTTTCTTAGATCTTTTAATTTTTCAAAATTTTCTTATATTTGTGATTTAATTCGTGTTTCGTGGATTATATGTCTTTATTTATATTTAAAAAACGATTTGCATCCAATGTTTATAGCAATTCAATGTATACGTGATATCACACGTAGAGCTAGAAGATTAGCTACGAGTTATACTGAACTCAATAACTCTAATCCAAACTCTATATTTGTATTAAGAAACATATTAAATATGTATAGAAAATAAATTCAGAACTGGGTTACTAACATTTAATAACAACTATACTTATACCAACTCAATATATACGTGATATCACGCGTTAAGGTAGGAGATTAACTAGGAATTTGGCCAAATCCAGTAGCTTCAGCACAACCCTTATATTTATGTTAAAAATTGATTAAATATATATAAAAACTAATTTAAAAATCCAATTTACATTTGGAAAATTTAACTTCATAGTACAAAGCGAGGTGTATACAAGTGTACACCATAAAATGCAACATTTTTTCTTTTCTGTCAAACACCACTGTGCCAAAAAACCACTATATATATAATCCTCGCAACTTCAATTTACAATACCGGTGTCTGTACCATTGGCATACCGGCATTGTTCTCTCCATAATTCCAACTTCTTCATCTTCTTCGCCTTACTCATATCCATGGAGTCAATGCTCGGTGACGGCTGGCCTTCTTTTGACCCCAAAAATTTTAGCCAGCTCCGACCTTCTAATTCCTCCACTTCCTCTGTAAGCACCATTTTTTTGTTCTTTACTTTTTGCTCTTTTTTTGTGTAAAGAAAAGTTCAATCTTTGTTTTACTGACAACCCTTTTCATCAATCTACTCCTCTTTCCTTTTTTTAACTTTTTCCAGTTTTTAGTTGATGTTTTTTCCAACCCTTTGTTCTGTTTGCTCTGTAAACACACGCACACACACACACACACTCAAAAAAAGCTCATTTTCTGTTTATTTGCTATGTTTTTTGAGGTTGTGTAATGAATTTATGTGCTTTTGTTTGATTCTTTACCAGTTTACGTTAAGGGTCTCTGTGTAAGGTAGTCATCTGGCCAAAAAACGACTCTTCCTTGAGGAGCCTGGTGTGATTTCTTGTTTTTGTTTGAAAATGGGTTCTCAGACGTTTCGTTTTCATATAAACTCTTGGGTTTTCTTGATACTTGATATGTAAAAGAATGATCTTTGAACTGTAACTGATAAATGATGATGTATCATTTTTTCTTGGGTGCATTTTTTCTAATAAATTTACTGGTTAAACAAATATTTGGTGCATATACATTTTGCATATCACTTCAAAACAAGAATGGAGGTGGGTGCTGTTTGTTGTTAACAGATGTCAGGTTCAAAGTATGGTACATTCAGCTTTGCATAAACCTCTACTCTTTGGTTTACACACGTGGACCCAGTATCTGCCATGTGGCATGTGTAACTACAATTTTATTGTAATAGTTGAAAATTGAATGCAGCTCAGCTTTGAAACTTCAGTTCTGTCATTGTTGTTTTATATGCATGGGTGAAAAGTTTCTAGTTTTGTTTACATTGGCCCATGTTTGACTGTGAAACTATCAGTTGAATGAAGGCCGGGAAGGTTCATGCCTATCTAAAGATTGTTTGGCATAAATATAATACCACTAGTGGCAAAGCCAAAGATTTCCTCAAGGGTGTTCAGACTTTAAAAAAGATTCCGACAAAGGGCGATCAATATATGCTATACTATATATATATATATAAAATCAATATTTTACTTATATACACAGTGTAAGTGTAATCGACGAAGAAAAAGATGGCTTCGCCGCCCGAATACCACTAGAAGTGTGAAATATACCTATTTGAAGTATCAAGGAGCTAATGTAGGAAGTTATTAATGTGCCTTTGCCTCTTAAAAGTAATTTTCTCAAGAAAGAACATCTTTTTTTTACCATCTGATTGTTTCTCAGCCAGGTTTTTGTGACAGTTGTTTGGATTTTTAAGAGATCTATTTGTTTGATTGCTCTGATGTTTGCACAACTCCATGATCATGTCCTACAGTTCAAAGTTAGTGAGTAGTGCTATTTCACTTGTTCCTTCAAACTTAAATGATAAATATGGCGTGATAATTAGTGTGTAGTGCTATTTCACTTGTTCCTTCAAACTCAAATGATAAATATTTAAAGACATTATAGATGAAAAGTAGAATGTTCAAAGAATTTGCCTTACGAATACATAAAAACTTGTTCTGAAGGCGAGTTAGTAAGGGAAGATTGTATTTCTCCTCTTTTTTTCTTTTGGAGAAAAAAGATTGTACTCTGATAAGAAAAAACGAATGAAGAAGAATAAATAGAAGCCTCATCATCCTTTTTCCTGTGTGATATAACCTACGTAGAATTGCATAATCCTGTAACAAGTTTTTTTGGATGTTCATGTTATACAAGGCCTGTTTTAGAAACTTTATAATTATCTTGATATGACTATCTATTATGGTGACGTTTAGCGTGGGGTTGGGGGGGGGGGGGGGTGGACGAAATCCTATGGCTAAGAATAAGAGGTTTCTCCAAATTAAAGGTCCTCTTATTTCCTAAGCCTCGAATCAGATTTGAAGATTCAAACACCAGAGATGTGTCTACTGTAGTTTTAGGCTGATTCTATCTTCTTCCTCCACTCTGCTGTTTTCCTCCTTGTCGCTTTCTCTTTATTCATGCTACCTCTTTTTTCTTGTACTCGTTTCCTATATTTCCTTTTATCTCCTGAAAATAATCCAAGGCTGTAGCAGCCAGCTATTCATTCATATTACTCTTGTTTCGCCCTATGATGCTGCTTAGCGCAACAAAAGTTTATATTTATCTGGATATAAAATTGTCTCTTTCTCTATTTTGCCTTTTGTTCCTCGGTCGAGTACCCTGAACATAGTTTCTTGTTTTGTGTTCATGCACGACGTAGCTTGTCTCTTTCTCTATCTAGGTTTTTTGTACTTCTGTTCCACCTAGCCCTTGTAATACACAAATTTTACCAAAATTGAGTTTTTGAAATCTTGGCCAGAATGTTTCAACTAGAGGACCGCATGGAAAATGTCGAAACCCATCTTCGCCGTCTTTCCCATGCTAATTCATTACCAATATTAGATAACCAGCCAAGCACCTATAGATGTACTTTCCTATAAGGGACCAGGTGGGCACGTTACTCCGCTTACACTTCAACCTAATATTTCCTCATATATGCACAGCTCTATTTACTTACTCTTCAATATACTAAGTTCTACCAGAATTTAATACCCTTAAATGTATATATGAACTGCTAGGAAGCTAATTGTCTTCCTTCCGTGACAATTTTAGGAGTTGGTGCCATGCTTTGCATCTTATGTCATCATTCACTATGCTTCCATTACATTAACCATAACTCAACGTGTTCTCTACAGCTGAATAATTAGGTTCTGTGACATACCTTTTAATGACTTTAAGGATTCTAATCTCTATTGCTTATCTAAATAGATATAGAAGAGCTGCAAATTACTAGATTCAAGATATTATCATCAACTGATAAACAGTACTGTGATTATTGTGGCATTCTGGATTTCTTTGGTTGACCTTCATTTTCTCTGCAATGGTTGCGTGATTGCAAAATTGAGAAACTGAATATGAGAATACTGTTGGATAATGAATTCCTTCCCTAATTCATGGAGTAAAGTTGATTATGATACTTTCCCTTTAATGAGTTGCTTTGAAGCTGAATTTATTAGGTCGCTATTGCGGGAAACTGTATACGTTCAGTCGTTCACTATTGCATGGTAATCTTATGATATGCAAAAGGTGCTCTTCAGGCGGTCCTGTGGTTGGATGATTAACATTAATGTTTTTATGTGAGAGTCAGCTTGATGGACTCTCTTCTTTGGAAGTTCATTTTTCAGAATGGCTTGACTGCAAAGTGAAATCAATATCCTGCTCCGAAGGAACAGAAAACCTGTTTATAGAGCTCACTTGTCTCGTATAAGAGTTAATTTTACATTTACGTCAGTGTTCCATGCATGAATTTTTGTTGCTAAAGTCATCTTAGTTTCCTTAATTTTTATAGCTGTTAGGCATCTGCTACTATTTCTTTTGTTTTTCTGATAGACAGAATATGGATTTCTTTGCCCCTTACTGATTTTATGTTTCTCTTTGTCTCCAGAAAATGACACCAGTAACCTATTGCCCTACTCATGATCGGACTCTTCCTCCGCCAAATCAAGGTAAGACAAGAAAAAGATTCTCCTTTATTTATTATATCCACTTTCTACATGGCCGACACCTAGCCTGGGATTGACGTTTAGTTGTTTTTATCTGTTATTATGTTGTTATATTTCTGGATTGGTATTATTTTGAATGACTAGAAAACCTAACCCCCTACTCCAGTGACTAATGAATGGATTGACTTGACTACTTGTTATATCTAAGTGTATAGGTCATGCCTCCTGCTTACTCTGACTAAATGATATTTGACTACAAAATATTGTTAAAAATGTTGGAAAATTTTGTAGCAAAGTCTGGTTCCTGGGGTCTTAAGATTTGTCTTGATAAGATATTTTATTTTTCAAGAAAGTTGGAGAAATGGTGCTTCTTATTAAAGGTTGAAACTCCATAAGACATAAATGTAGTTTTAAGTTTACCACCCTGGTATCTAGTGAGGCTGATGAGTTATTTTTCTGATCAAAGAGTGATGCCACTGAGGTACCGTTTAGAAAGAACGTCTTATGAGTATAATGCTACAGTGCATGGGTTATGAGTGGAGTGCCACGGTGCATGGATTTATTAAGATGTCCTTTGGCAATGCATTTTTAGTTGCGACGCTGAAGAGTGAAGGCCAGTTAAGTCGAATGACCAAGTGAGTTTAATGCTTTACGAGTAATAGTCGCCAAATAGGGTTTTCTTTCTACCTTAAATTTCCTCTCACTGATGCCCTTTCTCCGAGTACTCATGTCTTTACAGCATGCAAAAAAACACTTAATAAATGGATAATTGTACTTCAAGTAGCTCAACAAACAACAACAACAACAACAACGACCCAGTAAAATCCCACAAAGTGGGGTCTGGGGAGGGTAGTGTGTACGCAGACCTTGCCCCTATCCCGAGAGGGCAAAGTAGCTCAACAAAGTCTGTTCTAATTTATCAGTGTCCGTTCAAAATGGGTTCTGTTTCTAATCTATAGATGGGAGATTCTAGTTCAAGTTGCTCGACGAAGTCCTTTATAAAATTCTCTCCCGGGAAGGAGTTTAGCTTCAAAGATGTATCTTATATTAGATGTGCATGTCAAAAGTCCCTTAGAAGGAAAATAATAGGAGTAATGGACTTCACATCTGTAAAAAACTTTCTCCGATGTTCTATAAACATGATGTTTTGCATAATGTGCTTATTGGTAGTTTGTTTGATAATGTTTAATATTTAATCCTTTTCTTTTCTTCCATTAAATCTCAATTCGTGGGAGAGAACTTCTGGGGCATAAAATTTGTGTGTTCTAATCATCTGAAAGAGTACCTTTTCATGCAAAAAGTCGAACACTTGAACGAAGGACTGGTAAAAGTCATATGTGCAACTATTCAAGACATTTCTCACTGAAGACTTCTTATTGTTCCGTGTCTTGAATTTTCAGTTATTTGCTCAGACACCAAAGATATACTTGTTCGGCACTTGGAGCAGCGTGCTGAAGAGAAGGTTAGTATTCATTCTTTTCTCAGCATTCAGCCAAATTTCTAATGAATGTTGTAATGAATTTGCACTGCTTATGATTGTATTTGCAGTCGAGACTCAAGAGAGCGGCTCCAGATAATCTGACACCAGGGAATGGAGCTAAGCATCATAAGAGCTCCAGCTAAGATGCTTCTTGCAAAAAAATAAGTTCTGCAAGTGAATATAGATATTGGAACAAAGATACATACAATTGTAGATGTTGTTATTGGTGGGAACTCATAAATGGCTTGTTTTGCCAATTGTTATAGAGTAATGGAGGTGTACATTATTCGAAATGTGAAATTGGATCATCCAATTTAATACTCTATTATAGTGTTGTTGTTTTTCTTGAATCCATGACTATCCACTTAGATTTTTGTGCATCAGTATTGAAATGGAAATATAGCACGGGTTCGAACCGTGGAAATAGTCTCTTGCAGGATAAGATCGTGTACAATTGACCCTCGTGGTAAAAAGAAATTACACTATAATTACTCTCCTTATAGTAAGTATTTACCCCTTTTTAGGATACCGATAAATAGTTATTATCGTCAACTACTTATGACTATATTTTCGGCGACTTGATTCTATAAATATCATTTACCCTGTTTAGTGTTCATTGCATACAATTCTTATAGCCTGCTTGGCCAATTTTTTCAAAAGTTTTTTTTTTTTCAAAGTTAAAATGTTTGGCCAAGCTTTTAGAAGGGGAAAAAGTATTTTTCAGTAGAAGCGGAAGCTGTTTTGGGAAGCTGAAAAAAATAGCTTTACATTTTTCAAAAAAACTTTTGAGAAAATACATTTAGAACTATTTTAAAAATTTGGTCAAATACTAATTGCTTACTCAAAAATATTTTTCAATTTGATTAGTTAAATACAAATTGCTTTTTACCAAAAGTATTCTGAAAAGTACTTTAGAGAAAAAATATTTTTTTAATAAATTAATTTTAAAAGTTTGACCAAACAGGTTAAGTGTGAAGTTTTTTAGAGTAAAATTTGTATTTTACCTGGTTGATAAATAGTGCAGGGGTGAATAGATAGTTTTTCGTTGCTGAGTGTTATTCTATTTTCATCTTAATACATGCAAATTAAGAAGGAGATTTTGTAACCTATAAATAGTATGTTATTCTCCTTTGGAAGATACACAAGAAATACGTTTGAATAAGATAACTTGTACATTCTCCTCCTATGTATTTTGTCTCTATTACTATATTGCTCTATTTTACTCTCATTTTTAACACGTTATTAGTACGAATGTCTTTAATTCTGTTTGCATTATCACCGCCTAGTCGAGTTCTAGTTTTCTTCTATAAAAAAAAAAAAAGGGTATGTATTTGTGATTGGCAAGTTGCAAACGGAAGCCAATCTCCATATCCTGAATTCCTGATCAAGTACATCAAAAACGGGTTGAATGCTAATGCACATATACGTTTCTCATCCTTCTAAACTAATTCATTTATCACCTTTGCATTAATTAACTCTATATTAAATATGTAGTTAAGACACTACAATATCCAATTACTCAAAGAGTGATACACGAAACTGAAAAGACATGTCATGAAATAGCTATAGTTCTTATATGCAAAGAACTTAAAACTCAAACTTACATACTAATGAAATAAACCGATGACCCAAACTATACGTGTAACGACCCGGCCGGTCGTTTTGAGAGTTATAGCCTTGATCCCTTATTAACTGTTTCCCCCGTATCTTTTTCTGCTTATATGACTTGCCGGGAGGTTTCGTTTTGGGTTTTTGAGTGTTTTGGGATACTTAGTCCCTAAACAGAAGCTTAAGTCTTAGGATTTGGACCGTAGTAGGAACTGTGTAAAGACGACTCGGGAATAGAGTTCCGTCGATTTCGTTAGCTCTGTTGGGTGATTATGGACTTAGGGGCATATCTGGATTGTATTTTGGAGGTCTGTAACTGATTTAGGCTTGAAATGGCAAGTCGAACTTTTGGAGATTTGGGCCGGTAGTGGACTTTTTGATATCGAGGTCGGATTCCGATTCCAGAAGTAGGAGTAGGTCCGTAATGTGGAATATGACTTGTGTGCAAAATTTGAGAGCTCGGTGTGAGGCAATTTTTTCGAGAAGATTGTTGAGGTAAATGATTCTAACTCGGATTGGCTATATTTCATGAATCTATAGCTATTTTTATCTTCTAATTAGGGATTTGAGTTGGAAATTTGGGGAAAAGAGGTAGAAACTTCATAGACTAAAATTTAGTGTTTTGAAAGGCGATTTGAGGTCGGATTCGACTAATTCTTGTATGGTTAGACTCGTGAATGAATGAATGTTCGTATTTTGTGACTTTTACCCGACTCCGAGACGTGGGCCTGGGGAGACTTTTTAGGGAGATTTTCCAATTTCTTGCTTTAGCTTTGCTTTCATTAGCTAAATTAGTTTCTTGTAGTTATATTTATGATATGAAATTGATTTTGGCTAGATTTGGGTCATTCGGAGTCGGATATTTGTGGAAAGAGCATTGTTACAGATTGATTTGAGCTTGGTTCGAGGTAAGTGGCTTGCTTAACCTTGTGTGGGGGAACTACCCTTAGGATTTGGTACTGCTTTGATATGTGAGCGCCGTGTACGTGAAGTGACGAGTGCATAGATGGGCTATGTGTTATAAAACTCCATTTTTTACTAAGTAATAATATGTTTTCACTTTATTTGAGCTACACTAGCATATGTAATTCTCCTATTTAGTTTAGTAAAGCATGTCTACGTGTTTTCATTGCCTATCTGAACTCTGTGGAGCATGCTTAGTGAATTTTCTTCTTCTTCCTTGACTTGTACTTAGTCTAAATTGTAGGATTTCGTGTTGTAGCTGTTATTTCTAATGTTGAGCTGTGTATTTACTTTTGGAACTACGGAACGATATTCTGGGAGATCCCCCTGCATATTTACTTTGGGACTACGGAATGGTATTCTGGGAGATCCCCCTGCATATTTACTTTGCGACTACAGAACGGTATTCTAGGAGATCCCCCTGCATATTTACTTTGGGACTACGGAACAGTATTCTGGGAGATCCCCCTGCATATTTACTTTTGGGACTACGGAACGGTATTCCGAGAGATCCTCCTGTCTTGCATATTTACTTTGGGACTACGGAACAGTATTCCGGGAGATCCCCCTGTACATTTACGTTTGGGACTACGAGACGGTATCTCGGAAGATCCCCTATTGTTATCTCTGTGTACTAGCTATTACCTTCCTATGATTTCATTCTTGTTAAATTTCGATCTTTATTTTACTGCGATATTTCATTCTGTCTTGTTTTATTATATATATACCAGTACGGCCCTGACTTCACCTCTTCACTACTCGACCTAGGTTAGGCTTGGCACTTACTGGTACCATTGTGGTGTACTCATGCCCTTTCCTGCACATGTTTTCGTGTGCAGATCCAGGTACCTCCTACCAGCCTCGCTTTAGTTGCACAGTCGTTGCTGTTCCTGAGACTTCAAGGTACATCTGCCCCGCCCGCAAATCCTTGGAGTCCCCCTCTATCCCCTTACGTTAATTCTTCCCTTATTTCTTTAGACACTGATGTATAGAACAGATAGAAATTCTTGGAAGCTTGTGACTTATGGTGTTCCGGGTCTTGGGAGAGTTGTGTATATTGCGAGAGTTGAATATTGTATATGCCGAGCGGCATCTCAACGCTTATTCAAATTATTTGTTACTGTTTGTTGTTAACTTTTATGTTTTCATTCATTTCCGCAATGTTAGGCTTACCTAGTAGTAGAGACTAGGTGCCGTCACGACGGTTCACGGAGGGAGAATTTGGGTCGTGACAAGTTGGTATCAGAGCTCTAGGCTCAAAGGTGTCATGAGTCACAAGCCGATTTATTAGAGTCACGTGGATCGGTACGAAGACGTCTGTACTTATCTTCGGGAGGCTATGGAACTGTTAGGAAAATTTCACTTCTTTTGATTCCTTGACGTGCAAAAATTGTTGACTTCGAAATTCTAAACTTTTGTCTTCTATTCTCTCACAGATGGTAAGGACACGAGCAGCCGGAGATGACTAGGCACCCGCGCCCCCTGCTAGAGCCGCCAGAGGCTGAGGCCAGGTTAGAGACCGAGGACGCCCACGTGGTGCAACCAAAGCACCCGAGCGAGCTGCTACAGAGGAGCCACCAGTAGCTCCAGTCAGAGCACAGGCACCAGAGACGCCTACTACTACTACACCAGCTCTTTAGGAGACTCTTACACAGTTCCTGAGCATGTTTGGTACTCTAGCTGGGGCAGGGTTGATTCCCCTTGCTCCAGCCACATCTCAGGATGGGGGAGAAGCACAGACTCTCGCCGCCACACCCCAGAGTAGTGGGTTCAGGTTGATCAGATTCTAGAGGTTATACCAGCGCCACCTACAGCCCCAGTTCAGCCCGAGGGTAGGGCAACAATTTTAGAGGAGGAGAAACGTAGGCTTGAGAGGTACCAGAAGTACCACCCTCCTACCTTCAATTGTTTAGCGACAGAGGATTCTTAGGGTTTTCTGGAGGAGTGCCACCATATCCTCTGTACTATGGGCATAGCAGAGTCGAGTGGGGTTTCTTTCACTGCATTTCAACTTCGAGAAGAAGCCTATCAGTAGTGGCGTGCTTATGAGTTGGGCAGTTCGACTGAGGCAGCTTCTCTTACATGGACTCAGTTCTCAGACATGTTTTTGAGAGAATATGTCCCTCAGAGCCTTAGAGACGCATGGCGCACGGAGTTTGAGTAGTTGCGCCAGGGTGCTATGACTATCTCAAAGTATGCAGTTCGTTTCAGTGACTTGGCTAGACATGCACCGGTCTTGGTTTCTACGGTTCGAGAGAGGATCTATCGGTTTATTGAGGGACTCCCTCCCAGCATCAGGATTAGCATGGTCCAGGAGTTAGAGATGGATATCTCGTATCAGCAGGTTGTGAGTATTGCTAGGAGAGTGGAGAGCATGCTTGCTCAGGAAAGGGAGGAGAGAGAGGCCATGAGGTCTCGAGAGTCTGGCCATTATTCTGGTGCCCGTGCCCAGCTGCAGTACGTCATGGTAGGGGCTATGTAAGTCGCCCCGTTCATTCAGCTTTTCCAACCGCCAGTGGTGTTCCGGCTACATCTAGGCCCTAGGAGCCTTATTATGCACCTGCAGTATCTAGCGTGCCTCCTGCACGGGGTGCTTTTAGCGATCAGTCCAGCAGACCTGGCCCGATCCATCCACAGCAGCCACGCCCTCCTAGATCTTTTTTTGAGTGTCGCGACACTCACCATATGGTGAGGGATTGCCCCAAACTTAGGAAGGGTGCACCTCCGCAGACTTCTCAGCCACAGCATGCTCCATAGGGCCCTCAGGCTATGATTACAGCACCAGCGCTAACCCACCTGCTCAGCCAGCTCGAGGTGGAGGTCGGGGAGGTCGAGGTTGTCCTAGAGGGGGAGGCTTGGCCAGATACTATGCCCAACCTGCTCGTACAGAGGCAGTTGCTTTCGACTCTATCATTACAGGTATTGTTCCGGTCTGTCATAGAGATGCATCGGTTCTATTCGATCCAAGCTCCATTTATTTCTATGTGTCATCGTATTTTGCCCCGCATTTGGCTGTATCTCGAGATTCTTTGAGTTCCCCTGTTTATGTGTCTACTCTTGTGGGAGATTCTCTTGTTGTGGACCGTGTGTATCAGTCGTGTTTGATTACTCTTAGTGGTTTTGAGATCAAAGCCGATTTATTATTGCTCAGCATGGTAGACTTTGATGTAATCTTGGGCATGTACTAGTTGTCACCCCATTATGCTATTCTTGATTGTCACTCCAAGACCGTGACGCTGGCTATGCCAGGTTTATCGCGATTAGAGTGGAGGGGTACCTTAGATTACACTCCCAGCAGAGTTATTTCATTTCTTAAAGCTCAACGAATGGTTGAGAAGGGGTGCGTCACGTATCTAGATTATGTGAGAGATGTCATTATTGATGCCCCTACAGTTGAGTCAGTCCCAATAGTGAGGGATTTCCCTGATGTATTTCCAACTGATCTTCTGGGAATGTCACCCGACAGAGATATCGACTTTGGTATTGATTTGCTGCCGGGCACTCAGCCTATCTCTATTCCTCCGTATCATATGGCCCCTCCTGAGTTGAAGGAACAATTACAAGAATTGCTTGATACGGGCTTCATTCAGCCCAATGTGTCACCTTGGGGTGCTCCTGTCTAGTTTGTGAAGAAAAAGGATGGTTCTATGCGTATGTGTATTGATTATCGCAGTTGAACAAAGTCACAGTGAAGAACATGTATCCTTTGCCTCGTATTGATGACCTATTTGATCAATTACAAGGTGCTAGAGTGTTTTCCAAGATTGACTTGCATTCTGGTTATCATCAGTTGAAGATTCAGGAGTTAGATATCCCGAAGACTGCTTTCAGGACTCGGTATGGTCATTACAAGTTCCTTGTGATGTTATTTGGGCTGACCAATGCCCCGGCAACATTCATGCCTTTGATGCACAGTGTAGTCGGTCCTATCCACAGTGTATGGTGCACTGAGGATACAGGGCAGGCTGTGTGTGCCCAATGTAGACGGATTGCGTGAGTTGATTCTCTACGAGGCTCATAGTTTACGGTACTCCATTCATCCAGGTGCCACGAAGATGTATCAAGACTTGAGGTAGCATTATTGGTGGCGTAGAATGAAGAAGGACATAGTGGTATATGTAGCCCGATGTCTAAATTGCCAGCAGGTGAAGTATGAGCATCAGCGGCTGAGTGGATTGTTTCAGAAGTTAGAGATTTCGGAGTGGAAATGGGAGCGTATCACTATGGATTTCGTTGGTGGACTCCCACGGACTCAGTGGAAGTTTGATGCAGTTTGGGTGATTGTAGATAGGCTGACCAAGTCAGCTCACTTCATTCCTGTGATGACTACCTATTCTTCCGAGCAGTTGGCTCGAGTTTATATCCACAAGATTGTCAGACTTCATGGCGTGCCGGTATCTATCATCTCTGAACGGGGTACACAGTTTACATCATGGTTCTGGAGGGCCTTACAGCATGAGTTAGGTACTCGGGTGGAGTTGAGCACAACATTTCACCCTCAGACGGACGGACATCCCGAGCGCACTATTCAAATTCTAGAGGATATGCTTCGAGCGTGTGTGATGGAGTTTGGAGGTTCTTGGGATCAGTTCTTGCCACTTGCGGAGTTTGCCTACAACAACAGTTATCGGTCCAGTATCCAGATGACACCGTATGAGGCTCTGTATGGTAGGTGGTGTCGGTCCCTAATGGGTTGGTTCGAGCCGGGCAATGCCAGTTTATTGGGTACGGACTTAGTCCAAGACGCTTTGGAGAAGGTTAAGGTGATTTAGGATAGACTTCGCACAGCCCAGCCCGGACAGAAGAGTTATGCGGATCGAAAGATTCACGATGTTGTATTCATCGTTGGAGAGCGGGTCTTGCTCCGGGTTTTGCCTATGAAGGGCGTTATAAGGTTCGGAAAGAATGGCAAGCTGAGCCCAAGGTTCATTGGTCCATTTGAGGTGTTGCGGCGAGTTGGGGAGGTTGCTTATGAGCTTGTCTTACCTCCTAGTCTAGCAGGTGTTCATCCGGTATTCCATGTTGCTATGCTCCTAAAGTATCACGGCAATCCATCTCATGTGTTGGATTTTAGCTCATTCTAGTTGGACAAGGATCTATTTAATATTGAGGAGCCAGTGGCTATTTTGGACAGGCAGGTTTGAAAGTTGAGGTAAAAAAATATTACTTCGGTGAAGGTTCAGTGGAGGAGTTAGCCGGTTGAGAAAGTGACTTGGGAGACCGAGCAGGATATGCGTAGCCGTTATCCTTATCTTTTCACCACTTCATGTATGTCTCTATGCTCGTTCGATTACAAACGATTGTTTTAAGATGGGTAGGATGTAACGACCCGGACGGTCATTTTGAGAGTTATGTCCCTGATCCCCTATTAACTACTTCCCCCGTATCTATTTCTGCTTATGTGACTTGCCGGGAGGTTTCATTTTGGATTTTGGAGTGTTTTGGAACACTTAGTCCCTAAACGGAAGCTTAAGTCTTAGGATTTGGATCGTAATCAGAACTATGTGAAGACGACTCTGGAATGGAGTTCCGTCAATTTCGTTAGCTCCGTTGGGTGATTTTGGACTTAGAGGCGTGTCCGGATTGTATTTTGGAGGTCTGTAGCTGATTTAGGCTTGAAATGGCGAAAGTCAAACTTTTAGAGATTTGGATCGGTAGTGGACTTTTTCATATAGCGGTCGGATTCTGATTCCCAAAGTGAGTGTAGGTCTGTAATGTGGAATATGACTTGTGTGCAAAATTTGAGGTCAGTCGGATGTAGTTTGATAGGTTTCGGCGTCGGTTCTGGAAATTTGAAGTTTCGAATTCAATAAGTTTGGATTGGGGGGTGATTCGTGATTTTAGCATTGTTTGATGTGATTTGAGGGCTCTACTAAGTTCGTATGGTATTTTAGGACTTGTTGGTATATTTAGTTGAGGTCCCGGGGGCCTCGGGTGTGTTTCGGATGCTTAACGGATTGAAATTGGACTTATGCTAATGGCTGAAGTTTCTGGTTTCTGGTTTCTTGTGTTTTCGCACATGCGGTGGGCAGACCGCAGGTGCGGGATCGCACGCGCGGAAGATCAAGCGCAGGCAGAAGCGGATTTGGAAGGAGTGGTCAAGGGTCGTTGGTGCGAGGAAAATGTCGCATCTGTGATGCCGCAGATGCGCTCCAGGACCCGCATGGTCACTTTGAATTCTTGGTCATGTCTTTTGGGCTAACCAACGCCCCGGCAACTTTTATGGATCTTATGAATCTGGTCTTCAAGCCATTTCTAGACTCCTTCGTGATTTTTTTCATTGATGACATCCTTGTTTATTCGCGGAGCCGGGAGGATCATGCCGGTCACCTCAGGGCAGTTTTGCAGACTCTTCATCAACACCAGTTGTATGCTAAATTTTCGAAATGTGAGTTTTGGTTGGAGTCCGTTGCCTTTTTGGGTCATGTTGTTTCTAGTGAAGGGATTCAGGTAGACCCTCAGAAGATTGCAGCAGTGAAAGATTGGCCTAGACCCACGACCCCGACGGAGATTCATAGCTTCTTGGGTTTAGCAGGGTATTATCCGAGGTTTGTGGAGGGATTCTCTACCCTCGCCTCCCTATTGACTAAGTTGACGCAGAAAGCAGTTAAGTTCCAATGGTCCGACGCTTGTGAGAAAAGTTTTCAGGAATTGAAGTCAAGGTTGACCTCGACACCAATATTGACCTTGCCGGAAGGCACGGAAGGATTTGTGGTTTATTGCGATGCCTCCGGGGTTGGTTTGGGGTGTGTGTTGATGCAACATGGGAAGGTTATAGCGTATGCTTCAAGGCAGCTCAAGAATCACGAGAAGAATTATCCGACGCATGATTTGGAGCTTGCGGCAGTTGTGTTTGCTTTGAAAATATAGCGGCATTATCTTTATGGGGTCCATGTGGATGTGTTTTCAGACCACAAGAGTCTCCAGTATTTGTTCAAGCAGAAGGAATTGAATTTAAGGCAGCGACGGTGGTTAGAATTGCTCAAGGATTATGATATGAATATTTTGTACCATCCGGGGAAAGCGAACGTGGTGGCCGACGCTCTCAGTCGAAAGTCTATGGGTAGTTTGGCTCATTTGGGAGCGGATCAAAGGCCCTTGGCTCGGGAGGTTTATCAATTGGCCAGTCTAGGGGTTTGTATTTCGACATCAGACAAGGGGAATGTTATGGTGCATAATGGAGCAGAATCGTCACTCGTGGCGGAAGTCAAGGAAAAGCAGTTTATTGATCCAGCATTGGCTCAGATGAAGGAAGCAGTTTTGAATAACAAGACGTCGGCATTTTCACTCGGCGACGAGGATGGTGTATTGCGATGTCAAGGTAGGATATGTGTTCTGGATGTGGATAAGCTTCGGGAGAGGGTCATGGCGGAGGCTCATAATTCCAGGTATTCCGTGCACCCAGGTTCTACAAAAATGTATCATGATCTCAAGGAGATTTATTGGTGGAACGGCATGAAGAGGGGTATGGCGGACTTTGTATCTAAGTGTCCGAATTGTCAGCAAGTAAAAGCGGAGCATCAGCGGCCCGGTGTATTAACTCAGCTTATGGAAATACCAATGTGGAAATGGGAAATGATCAACATGGATTTCGTGGTGGGGTTACCTCGCACTCAGCGCAAATTCGACTCAATATGGGTAATAGTGGATCGACTCACCAAATCAGCTCACTTTTTGCCAGTTAAGTCCACCGATACTGCAGAACAATATGCTAAGTTGTATATCAAGGAAATAGTAAGGCTTCATGACACTCCACTTTCTATTATCCAGATCGAGGGGCCCAGTTCACAACTAATTTTTGTAAGAAATTTCAGCAAGGTTTGGGTACTCAGGCGAATCTCAGCAAAGCTTTCCATCCTCAGACTGACGGTCAAGCAGAACGGACTATTCAAACGCTTGAAGATATGTTACGGGCTTGTGTCTTGGATTTCAAAGGTAATTGGGATGATCACTTGCCACTTATAGAGTTTGCTTACAATAACAGCTTTTATGCTAGCATTCAGATGGCCCCATTTGAGGCATTGTACGGAAGGAGGTGTAGGTCTCCGATTGGATGGTTTGAAGTGGGTGAAGCAGAATTGATAGGGCCAGATCTCGTGCACCAGGCTATGGAGAAGGTTAAAGTCATTTAGGAAAGAATGAAAACTGCTCAGAGTCGACAGAAATCCTATGCGGACGTTCGTCGAAGAGAATTGGAATTTCAAGTTGATGATTGGGTGTTCTTGAGGGTATCCCCTATGAAGGGAGTCATGCGATTCGGGAAAAAGGGGAAGTTGAGTCCTAGGTATGTCGGGCCGTATCGAATCGCTCAAAGGATAGGGCTGGTGGCTTATAAGCTGGAATTGCCTCCTGAAATGTCATTAGTGCACCCGTTGTTCCATGTGTCCATGTTGAAGAAAGTGGTTGGAGATCCATCCACCATTGTTCCAGTCGAGACCATCGAGGTTAATGAAGAGTTGTCGTACGAAGAAGTTCCGGTTGCTATCCTTGATAGGCAAGTCCGTAAATTGAGAAACAAGGAAGTTGCCTCAGTTAAAGTATTATGGCGAAGTCAACAAGTTGAGGAAGCCACATGGGAAGCGGAAAAGGAAATGAAGGAAAAATATCCCCATCTGTTTGAGCAAGTCTAGTAGTAATCGTGCGAACTATTATCCCTAAACAAATTGATATTGTGTCCAAATTGGTGCAAAGACACCCCATCTTTTCTTCCTAAATGTTTTACTATTGAAATCCCTCTAGTGGTGTAAGAATTGGATGTGTTGTGATGTTTAAGTCATGTGAACCTCTTTTTGGTAAATGAAAGTTTTATAAAGACTCATGTGATAAGTAAGCAACTAATGGTAGTGTATATTGATAATGACTTATTCATATGCATGTGGTATGTCGAAGCGGTTAAATTATGTGGGACTCATTGAAGTGACTAATTTATGTGCAAAATGTAGCAAGTGATTGAATATGTGCAATTGTTGAGGTAATGAATTGCATACCAGCTGTAAGGATAGTTGAAATTGTGTAATGGTACTTGGAATTGTGTTTCGGGGGCTCTCTGACATGTAGATATGTCTAAATTCCAAAGGAACTCTGGCAAAAATTTTCAAAAATATGGGAGTTAGTGAAAATTTGGAGTCTGCATATCATGTTTTCAAAAACCAACTGATCTTCAAGATCCTCATTCGAGGACGAATGATTTTAAGTGGGGGAGGATGTAAGGACCCGTAAAAATTTGTGCTCAAAACCTAGTAGCTCGTAGGGTCAGGTTCCGAATATCTTTTGGGAATGTGTAAAACTCTTCGCGGCGAGCTTGCACACCGCGGTTCGGACCCATTGTACTGATCTAAGTATATAAAAATCAAAGAACCAAGTTTTTCCAGAAGAGTGCTATTTTGTGGTCCAGAATGCGGTCGCAAATCAAGTATGCGAACCGTATTTCTGTCGCATAATGAGTCAGTGGTTTGGTTAAAATTAAGGTCAAAATGCGGTCCGTTATACAAACGCATAACTAATATGCGGACCGCATTTCTATCGCACAGTGAGTCAATGTGTCAGTCAACTTTGAGGTATAAAATGCGGTGCATTATGCGACCGCAAATTGGGTATGCGGACCGCATTTCCGCCGCAGACCCAAACACTAGGATTGGATTTTCGGAGCACTTTTGCGTTCCATTCTGCGGACCGCATTTCATCTCTGCGGTCGCAAAGTGCGACCGCATATCTGACTCGGGTACCTATTTTTCTAAATTTCAAACCCGACCCCCTTTTTAATAAAACACCCTTACCCCTCATTTTAACGAGTTTTCTGAACAAAATAAGAGAGAGGAAGAGAGGGTTCTTGAGAGAGAAAGTCATCTTCATCAAATATGATTCTTCAAAACTATCCGGGTCGGGGAATTTCAAAGTGATTATCTTCATCCCACTCTTGCAGGTAAAATCCCTAACCCTTTTTCATTAATTTTCAGGTTTAAACTAAGGGGGGAGTTTCATACATTGATTCTTGAAAATAATAGTTGAAAACATACATGCATGCCTTTTAAAACCAAGAATCTAGTAAGAGGAATTGGGTAGGAGTAAAGGATTGTACAAGAGGGGTTGATAACCTAAATAAGTTTGAGTAACAATTGTGAACTTCAATTCTAAGTCATATGTGTTAACTTGTGCACTAGATTGACGTTGCTAGACTATTTGGTGAATTGAAAATAGAAGTTAGAAAGGGGATTCGGCTCCAGGTACGTATGGCTAACTTTGACCTTTGTAAAATCACCTTGTTTGGTGTACGAATATTTGGTATGTGATATCTACGTGGATTATGTGTGAAATTCTTGTGATTGGTATGATTTGAGTGTTCGTGGTTAAGTCTCCCGATATAATAGTGTAAGTAATTGGCAATAAACCAACTGTGTGATTGTGAAAGTGTTATGTGGTAAGAGCTGAGAAACAAATGATGGAAGGAAATCGAAAATGATGCAATTGGAACAACTGTGGTAATAACATATATGGATTGTCGTGGGCAATTATTGTTGTGACATAAAATGCACGTGAGTTGTTGAATATGATGGAAATGTTATTGATGGTTATGGAAATTCTTTGTGAATTGTTGTTGTACTTCTTGAGAATTGTTGTTGTTGTGTTGTTTGTGAATTGTGATTGTTCGGTGGGATCGGGTTGCGCGCCACAACACGAAGTAATAAGGTGTGGGTTGTGGTGATAAGGGTGGCCGAGGTAATAAGGGTGGAAAGTGATCGAAATCACTATTGAAATAAAAATATGAGAAAGTTGTGAAATCACTGATGTGAAAAATGTTGAAGGGGAAATGGAGAGATTGTAAACTTGTTTGGCTTGATTGTTTCCTTTCATGTGTATTTAATTGTTGATTCCATTATTACTTGTTACTTGTGTATGGTTTGAGTTTACTTAGGGCAAAATTTGTTCATACATACCAGTACAATTCAAATGTACTGACGTCCCTTTTGCCGGGGGCGCTACATTCGTGTTATGATTGTAGGTGGATCCATAGCAGGTACTCCAGTCCACCGACCGTAGCTCCCCTTTACTTCCCGTCAGCTGAATTGGTGAGCCCCTTTCTTCTCGGGGCCCTGCGTGGCTCATGCCGCTTTTATTTCGGAGTCATGTTTTAATATTTGTGTAAGGTATAGCCGGGGCCTTGTTACCAGCAAGTATTATATTATCCTTTTGTATCCTTAGAGGCTCCGTAGACAGTAAATGTGGGTTACGAACTTATGTAAATATGTATTTTGTATGTTGGGCGATGTAAGTTGTAAACCTCATTAAGTAACCATGTATGTTATGTATGTTTTGTAAAATGGTATTTTAATTATAAATGGCTAATTCCTTGATTAATGAGCAATGAAAGTACGGGGTAACACGTGGGATAGGAAAGGTACCCAGGTCCGCTTAACTGGGGCTACCCGGTCGGGCGCCGGTCATGTCCCTCGGTTTGGGGCGTGACATTGGGGTAAGTGATTCTAACTCGGATTGGGCTATATTTAATGAATCTATTGCTATTTTTATCTTCTAATTAGGAAATTGAGTTGGAAATTTGGGGAAAATTGGCAGAAATTTCATAGACTAAAATTTTGAGTTTTGAAAGGCGATTTGAGGTCGGATTCGAGTAATTCTTGTATGGTTAGACTCGTGAGTGAATGAGTTTATTCGCATTTTGTGACTTTTACCCGATTCAGAGACGTGGGCCTGAGGAGACTTTTTAGGGTGATTTTCCAATTTCTTGCTTTAGCTTTGATTTCATTAGCTAGATTAGTTTCTTGTAGTTATATTTATGATATGAAATTGATTTTGACTAGATTTGGGCCATTCAGAGTCGGATATTCGTGGAAAGAGCATTGTTACGGATTGATTTGAGCTTGGTTCGAGGTAAGTGGCTTGCCTAACCTTGTGTGGGGGAACTCCCCTTAGGATTTGGTACTGTTTTGATATGTGAGCGCCGTTTACGTGAAGTAACGAGTGCGTAAACGGGCTATTTGTTGTAAAACTCCATGTTTCACTAAGTAATAACCTATTTTCACTTTATTTGAGCTACACTAGCATATGTAATTATCCTGTTTAGTTTAGTAAAGCATGTCTACGTGTCTTATTTGCCTATCTGAACTCTGTGCAGCATGCTTAGTGAATTCCCTGCTTTTTCCTTGACTTGTACTTAGTCTAAATTGTAGGATTTCGTGCTATACCTGTTAATTCTATTGTTGAGCCATGTATTTACTTTTGAGACTACGGAACGGTATTCTGGGAGATCCCCCTGCATATTTACTTTGGGACTACGGAACGGTATTCCGGGAGATCCCCCTGCATATTTACTTTGGGACTACAGAACGGTATTCCGGGAGATCCCCTTGCATATTTACTTTGGGACTACGGAATGGTATTCCGGGAGATCCCCCTGCATATTTACTTTTGGGACTATCGGGAGATCCCCATGTCTTGCATATTTACTTTGGGACTACAGAACGGTATTCCGGGAGATTTTCCTGTACATTTACGTTTGGGACTACGAGACGTGTATCTCGAGATATCCCCTATTGTTATCTCTGTGTACTGAGCTGTTACCTTTCTATGATTTCATTCTTGTTAAATTTCGATATTTATTTATTGCGATATTTCATTCTGTCGTTTATTATATATATATATATATATATATATATATATATATATATATATATATATATATATATATATATATACACACACTTGTAGGGGCCTGACCTCACCTCATCACTACTCGACCGAGGTTAGGCTTGGCACTTACTGGTACCGTTGTGGTGTACTCATGCCCTTGCCTACACATGTTTTCGTGTGCAGATCCAGGTACCTCTTACCAACCTCGCTTTTAGTTGCACAGTCGTTGATGTTCCAGAGACTTCATCTACCCACGTCCGCAGATCCTTGGAGTCCCCATCTATCCCCTTATGTTAATTCCTCCNTTATTATCAGGATGTATAGAGCATATAGATCTTAGAAGCTTGTGACTTACGGTGTTCTGGGTCTTGGGAGAGTTGTGTATATTTCGAGAGTTGAATATTGTATATGTCGAGCGGCATCTCAATGCTTATTTAGATTATCTGTTACTATTAGTTGTTAACTTTTATGTCTTCATTTTATTTTCGCAATGTTAGGCTTACCTAGTCGTAGAGACTAGGTGCCGTCATGATGGTTCACGGAAGGAGAATTTGGGTCGTGACAAGTTGGTATCAGAGGTATTCCGATTTAATTTTTGTCGAAACTCATATAAAAAATGTATATTAGTTGTTTTAAATGTGTTCTATATTGTTTTGTGTTTTTTTTTGCGATTAAACTGGTATGTTATTTTTATCTGGACTTAGATATCAGTGTGCTAAAAAAATATGTAAAAATTGAGAAATTATTATTATTTGTTAAAAAAAATGTTAATAAGTTACTTTATACTGTTGTATATATATTTTCATGAACGTTTTGTGATTAAACATATTTGTTGTTTTTATCTGGTTTATATTATTTATTTGCTTAAAGACTAGTAATATAGTGCCCTTTTAGGGTAGTAAAATGTAGTGTCTTTTAGCGTAGTAAAATGTAGTGCCTTTTAGTGTAGTATTCTTGTAGTTTAAGTATCTCTTATACTCAAAAATACGTCAAAATAATTGATAGATCAAACACAAACTCTGTCCAATTATAGTCAACGATCATAAGAAAATAACATGAGAAAAGAACAATATTCTCCAGATATCTTGGTGCTACTGGGCCGCAAATATCGAGCCTGGAACCCATATGTGAATATTTAATAATTAAATATTGTATAATTATAAAAATTAATTATTTAATTTACAAACAAACATATATAATTATAAAACTAACACATACAAGAATTCAGGATATCTTGGTGCTACTGGCCGCAAATATCGAGCGTGGAACCCATATGTGAATATTTACTAATTAAATATTGTATAATTATAAAAACTAATTATTTAATTTACAAACAAACATATAAAATTATAAAACTAACATGTAAAATAATAAAACTAACACATACATGGATTTAGGATATCTAGGTGCTACTGGGCCTCAAATATCGAGCCTGGAACCCATACGTGAATACTTAATAATTAAATATTGTACAATTATAAAGATTTTGCTTATTTAATTTACAAACAAACATATAAAATTATAAAACTAACATGTAATTAATGTTGTTTAATTTACATTAGACGACATGGAGGTGTCGCCTATGCATCCCGGACCTTTCAGCGATGAGCTACTGTCGTTACAGGGCGATCATAGTTCCGCCCACATATGGGAGGGAGAGTTATTGGCCCAGACTCTCCGCGTCAGGAGAGTGGACGACATGTGGGACTTTATGAAGGGCAAAGTTCCCCATCCCCGTGTAGTCAGACGCCTGCAGGATACGGGTTTCTACAGGATTTTGGAGATCGGGCGGCTGCAGCTCGATTGGTCTTTGGTCACGGCCCTGATAGAGCGGTAGCGACAGGAGACGCACATATTCCACTTGCCCGTTAGCGAGGCCACCATCACACTGCTGGACGTTATATATGGGCTTCCCGTTGATGGACACCCCGCTGCTCTTCTGTAGGCCATGAGAGAGATGACAGGTGCGCAGTACTTGGACATGCTGCAGCAGCTCACTGGTTTCCAGCCACAGGATGAGAATGCACTGGCTGGGGCCAGTCGTGTGCATTTGACGACTATTCGAGACTATTTGGAGATATTGCATCCTGACATCGATGGCAATACACCAGATCTACATATTCACCGGTATACGAGGTTGCTGCTACTCCTTATTTTTGGAGGGGTCTTGTTCCCGAACACTTCGGGGAACCTAGTCAGCTTGAGATTTCTTCACCATCTTGAGCGGCTGGATGATTTACCCAGTACAACTGGGGTGCTGTTGTTCTCGCCTACTTGTACAAGCAGATGTACCGGGCGAGCATGGGCACCCAGCGTCACGTTGCTGGATTTTTGCCGCTACTACAGGTGAGAACATATTCGAATACTCCATTATAACAAACCTAGTAAAAATATATCTTAAATTTTACGTCAACTTTTTATGTTAGGTTTGGGCATGGGAGCGGTTCCTGCAGTTGTAGCCACCTCTACAGCCATTAGCTCCGGATGTACCACCTTTATTTCTCCCTCTAGGTAGGAGGTGGGTTCTCCAGCGGGGATATACGCGTGATTACGAGGCTCGGCATAATCTCCCCTTGTGCAGGGATATCTTGGATTTATTGGAGGGCGCACAGGTAAATGTATACCTAATTTACTTGGCATAGCTTTACATGTGTTGCGTATACTCACGTTTTCTGTTGAGACTTAATAGTTTATCTGGATGCCATACAACGACGCGCTGATTGCTGGCTTTCCCGATTATTTCTCGGCCGACCGACTTATGTGGGGCTCTTCCGTCCCGTTGATGTGCCTTGATATTGTGGAGCATCATGCCAGCTAGCGGGTACTTCGCCAGTTTGGCCGTCCGTAGCTTGTACCGACACCGCCCACCTGGAAGACCACACATTTCCAGCGGGATGATCGTTCTAGGGTGGACCAGGCATATGTGGCATGGCTAGAGGCGCGGATCGATACTTGGGACTGGCGATTTGACCTGATTCCGCCCCCTTCACCGAGTAGGACGGATACTGAGCATGATTATATGGGCTGGTACCGCGGCGTTACCCGATTTTTTGTCGGTAATCCCATTCATCGAGTTGGCGGTCGGTATGTAACCGCGCGATGCTTCGCATGCTAATCATTATTTCGGGTATAAGAAAGCTTCTTAAACTGAACCAAGTCATATGTATCTCAAAGACCTTTTGAATAAACATTACAACATCCATTAAAAAAATGCCACTAACATTTAACAAGTGGTCCAAAAAGAGGCAAAAAGGTGAATGTAGTTCAACAGATCCCCATGGATCACATCATAACACTATCGATCCCTACCTTGAAAAAAATATGCTAGGTTGCTACACTGACTTGAGAGATGACAAGTGGTATGGTGTTCTCCGTACATTGGAAAATCAACCTATCAATATACACACTGATCTCTAAGTCAGAGGGCACATTATTGAGGGCGAAGCGCATTCTACAAAGCCTGAAGGTATGCGAATTTGGGGCGAAAAACTACAATGGGTTCCCCTTTACTCAAAACGGTGTGATTACGAAGTACTGTGTCGCTGGCATGGGCTTGTTGTGCCAACATAGCTGTTTGCAGCCTTCCAAACAAACACACACGAAGATGAACCAGAAGTGATTAGGCATATGTCGCGCCCCTTTTTCTCGAGAAATCGGGTTTCAACACTTTGACAACTCCTTTTGAGAGAGTAGGAAAAGGAATTGGTTGTTAGAGTCGCCACCTAACGGATTAAGGTGCGCCAGGGCACCTATAGCAAATAACTCAGATTATACCAGTTTGCATCACCAGAGATCGGGTAAGGGATCGAAGTTACCTTGAGGGGAAGATGTTAGGCACCCCTCGAGGTCCACAACAGTGGGTCCTGGCCGAACTTAAATTATGAATTAGTCTAAAGAAGCGAGAGAATTATTTAATAGGGATGGGGGTCCTAAATTTTTTAGCCTAAAGGATCACCCCGTGCAACATAAATAATACTTCGTAACTCCCTCGAGTAAGGGTGTTACTCATATTATTCAGCGGGCACAGACTATCATCTCCTGCTACCCGATTACTATCTTTGAGTTTTTACTTAAAGCGCTCTTATCAATTCTAACTCGTACCCTATGCGTGCACTACTCGTCCTTTACCTATGGTCCTAGAGGCATTGAGACCTCTATTTGGGATGGTTCTAGACTCAGCTTAGGTTGCTCAAAAATGGTAAAACTAAGCGACATACAAAACACATTGGACTTTTCATGCGAGAGCAGATAAGGGCTCAATTTAGCCTCCGCACATAAGGCAGAAAATGCACGCAAAAACATATTGGCGTATTGACAGTTTAATCAGTTAAGGATATTAGATCATATAGACATGATTTCTACGTGATTCTGGATTTTTAAACATGCTGACAGTAATTTTTGAGTGATCCTGTAATTGACTACTGATTTCAATTAGAGCATTTGAACCTATAGGTAAGTTATCTAAGCGTTTCATGCAGTAACTAATATTGGTGATTACTGGATTATATTTAGAATTGGTCAACTGAGTCCTATAGGCATGATTTCTAGTGACAATGGTTAACCCAGCGTTGATGACTATTAAAGAAACGAGTAAAGCAATTAATTAACTAGTTCAAATCCTATAAGCATGATTTATATAATTAAACTGATTTTAGATCCTATAGGCATGATTGAACTGATTTTACTCCTATAGGTATGATATCTATTATGCAGTATATGGGCAAAAATTGTACACACTGCGAGAAAACAATTGAGCAAGATATTAGTCCTATAGGCATGATTTACTAACACATATTTATTGGACATATTGATACATCCTATAGGTAGGATCTCTAACAAAATTATAATATTAACCCTATAGGCAGGATCTCTAATACGTAAACACAATAGTGAAATGGCACGATTTTAACAAAATAAGCAGGATCAACAACACAATGAAAATCCTATAGGCAAGATTTCTAAGCACAATATAGAACTTATACAGTTTTGACAAATGAGCAGAATCAAAAGCATAAATGAAACACTATAGGCAGGATTCCTACCCGGAGTAACAAAGAAAATAAAGAACCCTTCCCCATTTTTACTAAACACCCCAGAATCTGTTTGTTACAAAGTTATTGCAGACCAGATTAGTAAATGAATTACATAAGAGTAATGAAATAAACTATAGGGAGCCCTTTATTAGGCCCAAACACACCTGGGCAACCAGGCCTTCAAACTATTTCAGCTTCGAGGCTTATTTCACAGGTTCAGCATAGTCAGTGGCGAGTAATTCACCCATAGCACATATAGAACCAGGTTTCTAGTGTGTCAAAGTTCCCAAGGGCCTCAGGTACCTAGGGCAATGGTCACACTAGAGAACAAATGCTCAGAAGTTATTCACAGGAGGTTAAGAACCAAACCCCAGTGTGTCAGAGTTCACAGGAATCTCACATGGACCCTGAGCAGTGCTCACACTGGGGAGGTTGAGGATAGAACCTAAAGGACTTAAGGGTAGGAGTTTAAAAAGTAGCAGCACATAAAAGGAGGTAGGGAAAGATTTAAAACAATGTTGATTTTAGAAGAAAACCGTCATAACAGAGTTTAGAACACAGAATTTGTAGGAAGAATTGCACCAAGAAACAAATTGGCAAGGTTTGCAAAGTACATAGTTTTAAACAGGTTAAGTCAGAAAAAGACCTAATTACACTAAGTGTGCATGCTGGCATTTTAGGACAACCTTGTTTAATCACAGCAACATTTAGGCAAAGTGTGAAGGCAAACAGTCAGATTATCACATGAATCCAGATGGGTGCAAGACATGTTAGAAAACAAGTTGGCAGGGCACATGAATTAAATAACAATACAAATCTGAAAAGTTTAGGATTGATTAACTAATTCCATACTAGTAGTACCCTGAGAATGCTAAGTTCAGAACAAGTTCAGGACCAGCAAACAGTATGCATGAGACAAGTTAAAATAATAAGTTATCCTTTAAGAGGATTCGTATTATTCAAAGTAACCAATTACCCGTATCCCTTATGGGACTAGATGAACTCATAGAATCATAAAGGTGGCAGAATCATGCTCAGAATAAAGTTCAAACATGCTGGGTCGAACAACACAGATTATGGAAACATAGAAAAATAAAATGGCAAGGGATAATGATTTACCAGTTAGGCAGGAAAGCAAGAAAATACACCACAGTAGTTAAGTCTAGAATTAATTGGCCTTGGCTTCAGCCGGCCAAGACCAGAAACAAACGAGCAAAGAGAATTAGAGTTAAAATCTAAGTTTTCAGTGAGAGTATTGATAGTTCCGTTTCCCTAAAGGGGAAAGGAGAAATGGTTTAAATAGTGGTAAAAGTTAAACACACAGACAAGGAAAACAATCAATCAACCTCAAAAGAAAAGGAAAGAGTAGCATGCGAACTTGATTCAGAATCAATTTAGGAGAAGTCAAGCAACCCTAGGTTTTTTAGGAAAGCAAATATTACCAGAATATACCAAATAATAACATATGATGAATATAGACCCAAATAGAACTAAAAGTGAGAGAGTCAAACTAATTTTGGTCCGATTTAAAAAAATCTGAAAACCCTAATTTTAGGGTAAGACAAATACTGAAAAGAAATATGATAAAAACATGCCATAGTAGAATATATGACGAATATGGACAGAGCAATACTTAAAATCAAAGGGTCGAACCTATTTTGGTTCAACTAAAAGGGATCTGAAAACCCTAATTTAGGGTAAGTAAGAATCCACAAAATATACACAAATATTCGTACTTACAAAGAGCAAAATGATGAACACATAAAGAATAAGTTAAGGATTTGAACCAACTTTTGGTTCGATTCTTACAAGATCTGCTTGCCATATTAGGCCAATAATTATATAATACCAAACATGGGTAACCAGTAAGGAGGAGGGTTCAATAAGGTAAAGGAATCATGGATTGATTCCATTTTGGGGTTGGAACCGGAGAAATTTGTGAGATGACAGCGCCAGGGTTTTGAGAGGAGAGGAGGAAGAGATGAGAGAATACAGAGGCGGTAGGTTTGGGTGAATGAAAGTTAGGGTTGGGGGTTAGGTTAAATTAAATAGGGAGAAGGGATGTGGGCCGTTGATCTTGAAAGATCAACGACTGGGATTTTAAAGTGACCGGGGTGGGTATAATAGATGGGTATCGATCGGGTTTAACGGGTTGGGTTAATTGACTTGGGCTGGGTATTTCGGCTGGTGTATAGGGGTGTTGGGCTTAGGAGTTTAAGTAGCTGGTTTGGGGTGGTCCGAAAATAATTAAGAAAAGGGCTAGATTTTAAATACCCATTTTAATAAATAAATAATTTATAGAAAATAATACACAAATAACAAAAATATCACTTGTGCATGAAAATTATTTAAAATAATTACTTAACATTATAAAAATAAAAAAGTCATTTTCTGTATAAATAATGCAATTATGCACATAGATGGGCGATTATTGCAAAATACGCAATTTAGCCTGAGGATACAAATATGAATATAATAAATGCATCAAAAATATTTAAAGCTTAATATGGATATAAATGAGGAAAATTAAATGATAAATCATCATAAAAAATTAATTGAGATGCAATTAATAATTTTTTATATGATGAAATGTAGGAATAAATTGATTAAAAGCCTTTAAAAATTATAGAAAATTAAGAAAATGCTTGTATACGTTTATAAACCAAGTGATGGTGCATACGCACTATTTTGAAGGTGTATATATATATATATATATATATATATATATATATATATATATATATATTTATATATATATATATATATATATATAT
>NW_017670407.1:269915-294942 GCF_001879085.1 Nicotiana attenuata | reverse complement strand
ATATATATATATATATATTTGAGGAATATGAGGGAAAAATTGGATATCAACAGTTGCCCCTCTTTACCCGGGAAGGATGAAAGAGTAGTCGGGTAAAGAAATGACGACCAATTTTGACCGAATGGAGTGATTTGAAAACATATAGGCCGCACTCTGTCTTCTGAGCTGCCTACATATCCCTGGTTTTACAGGAATCAGGTCGTGTGTAGTTCTGGACCCAACGGTTAATGAAACTGATGGAATTGTTATAGGAATAGTCGTGTGTTTCGGAAAGGGTTCTTTTGGCAATGATAGTATCGGATGTATTTATGTGGAGTTATGAATCTGAAACGCAACGGATGTATCACATGGAAGATATCTGAACAGTCATGCATTAATGACGAGTAATTGATGGGAGTCGATTATGTGTAAAATATTTGCGAAATGTGAACATTGTGAACAGAAACCGAAGTGAAGATTGCTCCCGTTTGAAGAACAATTACTTCCTGGATTACCTGCAAAACGTAAAACACGATGCATGCAAATATATATAGATTATTGCGACAATTTAAACATGATGCAAATTCCCTTTGGACCATGAAGGTTGTCTTTGGACAGTGATGATGATGTCCTTAGACAATGACGTCCTAGGCTATAAATCATGAGATAAGGGATTCGCAGGCCATGAAATGATGTTCTCGGGCCATGAGAATGGTGCCTTTGAACCATGACGCCTTTGGATAATGATGTGCAATATTGAGAGGTCCTCAGACCATGACATGGTGTCTTCAGGCTATGAGGATGACGCCTTCGGACTATGACGCCTTCGGACAGAGAAATGGTGATGCATCATATGAGGAAAACAAGACAGAGCTTAGTCTTGTATAGGATCGGGACAGAGCTTAGCCCCGGAAAAGGTAAAATAGTGCTAGGTTTCGGATAGGGTAACGTTCATTCATTAGACAAGGAAAGGTAGAGCTTAGCCTTATGCAGATGGGGAGGCAATGCTTAGCCTCTTGCGAGAAAGGAAGATAGTGCTTAGTCTCGATGCGAGGGAAGGCAGTGTTTAGCCTTATGCAAAATGAGAGACAACGCTTAGTCTCATGCAGGGGGAAGGCAATGCTTAGCCTTATGCAAATAAGGAGGCAGGGCTTAGCCTCATGCAAGAAAAGGGAGCCAGGGCTTAGTCTCATGCAGGGGGAAGGCAATGCTTAGCCTTATACAATTGTAGAGGCAAGGCTTAGCCTCATGCAAGAAAGGTAGACAGGGCTTAGTCTCATGCAGGGGAAGGCAATACTTAGCCTTATGCAATTGAGGAGGCATGGCTTAGCCTCATGCAAGGAAAGGGAGACAGGACTTAGTCTCATGCAGAGGGAATGCAATGCTTAACCTTATGCAAATGAGGAGGCATGGCTTAGCCTCATGCAAGAAAAGGGAGACAACGCTTAGTCTCATGCAGGGGGAAGGCAATGCTTAGCCTTATGCAAATAGGGAGGCATGGCTTAGCCTCATGCAAGAATTGAGACAGAGCTTAGTCTCATGCAAAGAGAAGGAAATGCTTAGCCTTATGCAAATAGGGAGGCAGGGCTTAGCCTCATGCAAGAATTGAGACTGAGCTTAGTCTCATGCAATGGAAAAATAGCAAATAGGAGCAGAATATTTCTAAGCTGGAGATATATTTGCGCTTGGCGGTCCGGTTGTTATGAAGGTAATGATTTTAAGGCGAACGTACTTGTGGTTATTCCTTGTTCCTGCATCCAAAGAAAATTGTAAGTTTTGCGGAGGAGGTTGGTTCGTGCCTTTGTCTGCTTGTTTTGCTTTTGCTTCGCTCTAGAGATCCTGTTTGAGTTGCCCTAGGTAACATCTGGCTGCCATAGAAATAAAGTTTTCAAAAAAATATGCACTTATTTGATGAAGTAGAGTTTTTTAGAAAACATAGTGGTATATAATATCAAGTAAATTAGATGAACTAATGACTGCGACACTTTTAGAGACATTGCAGCTTCTTTGCGTTGGAATTTTGAGGGTCCTCCTCAAAATTCTGCCCTAGTTACTTAACCGATTCTCTAACTGTCTTACATATGATGTTGGCTGGACTTGCTCTGGAATTTTGAAGGACCTCCTCAAAATTCTGCCCCAGTTTCTGGTCGTGGGAAAATGAATATTTTATTGAGTTGTGATCAAACCCACAGGGCTGCCTGCGTATCTCCTCTTAAACGGGAATCAGGTCAAGCGTAGTTCAGTTACATGAGATGAAGAAATGTAAACAATTTAAATATAGTATCTCTTGATTGCGTCTGAATTGATAGGCTTTGGCCAAACTTCTCCGTCCATTTCTGCAAGTATCAGTGCTCCTCCTGTTAGTACCTTGTGAACCATGTAAGGACCTTGCCGGTTAGGTGAAAATTTCCCTTTGGCTTCATCTTGATGTGAAAAGATCCGCTTCAACACCAGCTGCCTCGGTGTGAAATGTCTTGGTTTGACCCTTTTGTTGTAAGGTTTGGACATTCTATTCTAATAAAGCTGACCATGACACACTGCATTCATCCTTTTTCCATCTATGAGGGCTAATTGCTCAGAGCGGTTCCTTATCCATTCTGCATCACTGAGTTTGGCTTCTTGTATGATCCTTAAAGAAGGAATTTCTACCTCGGCGGGAATGATAGCTTCAGTACCATAAACTAGCAAATAGGGAGTTGCACTGGTTGATGTGCGGACTGTAGTACGGTATCCCAATAAGGCAAATGGTAACTTCTCGTGTTATTGCTTGTGATTTTACCATTTTCCTTAGTATCTTCTTGATGTTCTTATTGGCAGCTTCCACGGCTCCGTTCATTTGTGGCCTGTATGCTGTGGAGTTTTTGTGCTTGATTTTGAAAGTTTCGCACATGGCTTTCATCAGATCGCTGTTGATATTGGCGACATTGTCAGTGATGATGGACTCGGGAACCCCAATACAATCCCTAATAAAATCTACGACGACTTTCTTGGTTACAGCTTTGTAAGATGCAGCCTCTACCCACTTAGTGAAGTAATCGATGGCCACTAAAATGAACTTGTGCCCGTTCGAAGCACTAGGTTCGATCGGACCAATGACATCCATTCCCCAGGCAGCAAAAGGCCAAGGTGCACTTGTTGCATTGAGTTCGTTTGGCGGTACCCGTATCATATCTGCATGTAACTAGCATTGGTGACATTTCTGGACATACCGGATGCAATCTGTTTCCATAGTCATCCAAAAGTATCCGGCCCTGAGTATCTTCTTGGCTAGAACAAAACCGTTCATATGTGGGCCGCAGGTTCCGGTATGTATTTCCTCGAGCAATTTGGAGGCTTCTTTGGCGTCAACACACCTTAATAGTCCTAGATCAGGTGTTCTTCTATACAAAATTCGTCCACTTTGGAAGAAATTATTGGACAACCTACGCAGTTTGCATTTCTGAGAATGGTTATCCTGCTCCGGGTATTTACCTTTCGCCAAATATTCTTTGATGTCGTGGAACCATGGATTTCCATCTGTTTTTCTTCGACATGAGGACAGTATGCCGGCTGATTGTGGATTCTCACCAGAATGGGATCGATTAAATTCTTGTCTGGATGTTGTATCATTGAGGACAGGGTGGCTAATGTGTCTGCAAATTCATTCTGGATTCTAGGGACATGCCGGAACTCTATCTTTGTGAACCTATTCATCATTTCTTGTACGTGATGTAGGTATGGTAGTATCTTGGTATTTTTTGTAGCCATTCTTCTTGAACCTGATGTACTAGAAGATCTGAATCACCAATTACCAACAACTCTTGTATATTCATGTCGATGGCCAAATTGAGCCCCATGATGCAAGCCCCATATTCTGCCATATTGTTGGTGCATGAAAACCTAAGCTTTGCGGATACTGGATAATGTTGACCTGTCTGTGACACCAAAATTGCTCCTATACCCACCCCTTTGAAGTTTGCAGCTCCGTCGAAAAACATTCTCCAACCGTCGTAGGCTTCAACAATGTCTTCTCCTACGAATGACTCTTCTTCGTCATGAAAATACGTTTTTAGTGGTTCGTATTCTCCTTCTACAGGATTTTCAGCAAGATGATCTGCCAAAGCTTGTCCTTTGACTGCTTTCTGAGTTACATAGATGATATCGAACTCACTCAACAATATTTTCCACTTGGCCAACTTCCCGGTAGGCATAGGCTTCTGAAAGATGTACTTTAGAGGATCCATCCTTGATATGAGGTATGTGGTATAGGCACAGAAGTAATGCCTCAATTTTTGAGTTGTCCATGTCGAAGCACAGCAGTGCGTTCTAACAGATGTACCGTGCTTCATAAGGTGTGAACTTCTTACTCAAGTAATATAGGGCTTGCTCCTTTCTTCCTGTCTCGTCATGTTGTCCCAAAACGCAACCGAAAGCCCCATCTAATACAGAGAGGTAGAGTAGCAGTGGCCTACCAGGCTCTGGTGGGACTAGGACTGGCGGTGTGGATAGGTATTCCTTGATTTTGTCAAAAGCCATCTGACAATCCTCAGTCCAACTGGTTGCAGTGTCCTTCTTCAACATTTTGAAAATTGGTTCACATATTACTGTGGACTGTGCTATGAAGCGGCTGATGTAATTGAGGTGTCCCAGGAAACTCATCACGTCCTTCTTGTTCTTCAGTGGTGGTAATTCTTGGATAGATTTAACCTTCGACGAGTCCAACTCGATTCCTCGGCGGCTGACGATGAATCCCAACAATTTTGCGGCAAGAACCCGAATGCACATTTTGCGGGGTTCGATTTTAAATTGTACTTCCGTAGCCGATCAAAGAACTTCCTCAAGTCTGCTATGTGATCTGTGGATTTATTGGATTTGATGATGACGTTGTCAACATATACCTCTATTTCCTTGTGTATCATATCATGGAAGATGGTCATCATGGCCCTCATATAGGTGGCCCAGCATTCTTCAGACTGAATGGCATCATTTTTTAGCAATACACCCCCTATGGTATAATGAAAGTTGTTAGCCATCCTCGGCCTTCTTCGTTTTCGATGAAAAAAAAATCTCGATCTCCGAAAGCGTTTTCCTTCCCCCGCCGCGTTTTCTCTGCGTCTTCTTCGTCCATCCAAATCTGATGATAACCTGCGAAGCAATCTACAAAGGATTAGAGTTCATGCTTGGCGCAATTGTCGATCAGAATGTGTATGTTCGGTAGTGGGAAATCGTCCTTGGGACTTGCTCTGTTTAAATCCCGATAGTCAACACACACCCTGACTTTCCCATCTTTCTTCGGAACCGGTACAATGTTGGCTAACCAGGTTGGGTATTCAACTACCCTGAGAACTTTGGCTTTGATCTGCTTAGTGACTTCCTCTTTGATTTTTAGGCTCATGTCTGGTTTGAATTTTCTGAGTTTCTGCTTCACCGGAGGACACATTGGATTGGTAGACAACTTATGAGCCACTATGGATGTGCTCAGACCAGTTGTGTCATCATATGACCAAGCAAAAATACCCTCATATTCTTTCAGAAAATGAGTGTATTCTTTCTTCTCTAACAGCGATAGGTGAATACTTATGCGAGTTTCTTTGATGGTTTCAGAATCTCCCAAAGACTGTCTCGGTTTCTTCCAGGTTGGACTTAGGCTTATTCTCAAAATTCTCAACTTCTCTGATAACTTCCTCAGGTATCTCATCTTTTTCTTCCGAGTCACTATCCTTATGTTGTGTTGTCTCATTACATGTCACAGTTGTTGGTTCATCAAGGTAAGAAATAGTAATGTTGTAGAAGAAAAAATATGAAATATAACGATAATAAAACATCAAATTATTTGATAAATGTTGAAACGTTAAACAAAATATCGTTTAGATGACTTCAAAACAATGTTTTCCAAAACAAAATACCGAAAGAAAGGTGTTTTCAAAACAAAATGCTCAAAAGACTTGTTTTTTAGATAACATGAGTAGCCATGCTACCCCGGGACTCGTCTGGCCCTTGATGGTGTGGTGGTCCAGTTCTTGAGAAATGCTCCCCTCGCCATGGTTTGAATGGTGAGGTCTTCTTTCTCCTCCTCCTCAACTATTGCATTACAGTCCATGTGTTCATTATCCAGAAACAGATACCTTAGGCCAGCTAAAGCCTCATCTTCTTCAGATCCCCATATCACATCAGTCTGTTGAAATGTCTGATGCAAATACGGTATCGGCTGTTCAAGAGGGTAATAGGGGCCACGCCATGGCGGCGACCAATCATCGTACTCCTGCCAGGTGTATTGATACCCTGGAGATTCTTACCGAGACCTTTACCGGGTTCATACCCTGACCATGCTAGTATGCTTTCTATTTTGCTGCTCCACCATTTATCCTTCTCAATTGCATTGACACGCTTAATGTGGTGATAAGTTTCTCCACCCAACTTCCTTCTGTTCTTTACGACTGGAACGATTTGATTGGTGTAGATGGGATTGCTCCTATCTCCATGAATGATTACCTCCTGATAGTTCCATTCGAACTTCACGGCCTAGTGTAGCGTAGAAGCTACAGCTCCAGCAGCGTGTATCCAAGGTTGTCCCAATAAAAGATTATACGTAGCAAATATGTCCAATGCTTGAAACTCAACATCGAACCAAGTCGGGCCCATTTGCAAATGAAGGTTGATTTCCCTAATTGTGGCCCTTTGAGACCCATCAAATGCTTTCACATTCATACTCCCTGCTCGTATCTCATGGAAATCTTTACCCAACTTTTTCAGAGTAGTCAACGGACAAATGTTTAGGCTTGAACCCCCATCTATCAGGACTCTAGCTATGAATTTGTCCTCAAACTGTACTGTGATGTGCAGTGCCCTATTGTGACTTAGTCCTCCAGGTGGTAGTTCATCTTCGTGAAAGGTGATCTTGTGGCTTTCCAGTACTTGCCCTACCATGTTGGCCATCTCTCCACTGGTGATGTTGTTGGGCACGCAAGCTTCATTCAACACTTTCATTAATGCATTCCTATGCGTCTCAGAATTCTGTAGCAGCGACAGAATGGAAATCTGAGCAGGGGTTTTGTTCAAATGATCAACAACAAAGTATTCTCTTGCCTGGACTTTCCTCCAAAGATCATCTGAACCAGTTTCAATGATGGGTTGTTTTGTAGCAGCTTCCTGGCTTGTTCCTCCCAAATTTTCAGGTGTATAGATTCTTCCAGTTCTGGTCATCCCCTGTGTAGCACCAGACTCTTCCACTTTTGCTTTTCTTTTTCTCCTAGCTTCGGCAACATAATCCCAAGGTATGGCGTTGGAATTGAAGGGTGGTGTGGATGCTACCGTCACAGTGAATGGTGTGGCTACTTCTACTTCAAACGGAGTAGGTGTAATCGCAGGTGCTGTCGCTTCGATTTCAAACAGATCTGATGCGGCTGTTTCAACTTCGACCGGTGGCTGTATCTGTACCACAATAGGAGTGAGTGTGACTGCAGGTTTCTTAGGGTCGTCACCTTCCCGAATAAGCCCAATTGACCCTTCAGGATCCCATTCTTCATCAGTTTCTATCACATTTACTCCTTAACCCCTATGATTTGGGAGGGGATTATTGCAGACATTGGGTGCGGCTTCCTTTACTTGTATGACTTTGGTATCAATCAGGGTCTGAATCTTGTCTTTCAGGGTGCGTCATTCATCAATAGTATGCCCCTTCATGCCGGAATGGTACGCACATATTTTGTTTGGGTTGACCCATTGGGAGGAGTTTTCCATGGCGACAACGGGAATAGGGGTGACATATCCTGTAGCCTTTAGTCTTTCATATAGCTGGTCGATGGGCTCAGTAATAGGGGTATATCTTCTGGGTGGCCTGCGATTGAAATTGGGTCTGGGTTTTTGATAGTTTTGACGGGTTGGAGGTGAATGATAATAGGCTAGCTGGGTGTTATAAGTGTGGTAGGCAGTAGCAGGTTGAAGATATTTGGGAGGTGAAGGTTGGTATGTGGGTGGAGGTGTTTGGTATGTGAGTGAAGATTTTGGGCCTTGGGCTACCATCACTGCCCCTATTTCTTTCTTCTTTGATATACCCCCTGACTGTAATGCTTTGTTCGTAGCCTGCAATGCCTCAAAATTGGTTACCATCCTGCTCTTGATCCCTTCTTTAATCCTTTCCCCGAGTTTGGTGATGTCGGAGAATTTGTGATTTTCGATGACCATTAACCTTTCATAGTATTGTGGATCCTGGGCCCTAACAAAGAATTTGTCCATCTGCTCTTCTTCCAATGCTGTCCTAACCTTTTCAGCTTCTGACCTCCATCGAGTAGCATACTCGCGGAAAGTCTCCATCGGTTTCTTCTTAAGGTTCTGTATATAGAACACGTCCGATGCACTTTCTATATTGAACCTGAATCGGTCCATGAAGTCTGATGCCATGCTTACCCAATTAACCCATTTCTTGGGATTTTGACTTATGTACCAAGATAGGGCGTCTCCAGTGAGACTCCTCATGAACAGCTTCATGCTAATCCTTTCATCCTTCCCAACTTCCACGAGCTTGTCTCAGTATGTTCTCAAATGTACCTTCAGGTCACTTGTTCCGTCAAACATCTCGAACTTAGGAGGTTTGTAACCCTCCACCAGTTCCACGTCTAGCTGAATGCATAGATCCTGATAATTCAGACCCTCAATTCCTTTGCCTCCTTCAACACCCTGGACGCGGCTTGTGAGCTTCTTGAGCTCCTCCGCCATATTCTTAATGAGCAGGTCCTTCTCGGCAGATTCTGGAGCGTATGAGATTGGTTGAGTGGAGTGGGGTAAGGTTTCCACGTATATGGGATTGTTTGGGTGGGTGTTGGGGGTTGGAGTGTAGTGGTGATCATTAGTTGAATTTTGCGGATCAGGGATAGGTTGTGGGGTATTCTGAAGAGTATGGTAAGTGGTTTGCGGGTATTGAGTAGGAAGATGTTGGTGTTGAGGAGGAGGATTAGGATTTTGGGGAGGTGTTACGTATTGATGGGGTGCGGGAGGATTTTGTGGACGTTGCTTTGATGTGTTTTGAGGAGGTGCTGGGGTTTGAGCATTTTGTTGGTTAATTTCTGGGACGTTCAGGGTAAGGGAGAGATTTTCCAAGTTGCGGACCTGCTCAAGTTCCCCTTGCAATCCTAGTATTTTCTGTTCCAATCGTAGGACCAAATCATTTTGTGCTGGAGTACTCCGACCGTTTGAAGTTTCCACATTCTCAGCATGTGTAGCATTGTCTTTCCTGACACCACTCATATCATCCATCTTAGCAATTCCCTTGCTTTTCGGATCACTTGGAGGAGGAGGAGGTGGAGGACCTCTTGTTCTGGTATGATATGCTGATGATGCCAGTATGCACGAACCAACCTTAGGGGATGGGAATAAACAAATAAAGAAAAGAAGAAAAACAAAAAGGTAAACAAGTCAGCGAGGAGTATTAAAAGGTTGTTTGCAGTATTTAAACACATATTGCAGAATTATAAATTTGCGTCCTAACTTGGGGACCTCATTATACCCGAGGTAGGCCTAAACGACATATAGATTTGGAGAAAAACTGATGCCAAAAACTGCGTCATCTCATTAATGTGAAAAATAAATCGAATCTCTAATAAAACGACAATAATAATAAAGAGTTACTAATGGCATGCGCCTTGTTACAACCGAAGCCTAAAAATGAGTCTAGAAAGCAAGTATAACCTAATTTCTAATCTATTTGGTCCCAGAAGGACCTTCTCCATGCTTGGCCTTCTTTGCTCCGTCGATCAAGTTCCCCGGGTCGCGCATGTCCAACAGAAGATACGCCCTTGCTAGGAGACCTCCTTTGTTTCCATCCATATTTTGACAGCCTGTAATCCTATTTCTCATCTTCCCTTTTAGCTCAATCAATCCCTGCTCTAACTACTCCAACCTCTCTGTTGATTTGGTGGCGATTTCTCTCCATTCATTGATTGCTTCCATGCCCGCTTTGTGCTGTTCTAAATGTCTGGCCTCAGATTTAAAAAGCCTTTTGCGTAACCTCCTGTATTTGACTTGGGACTCGGCAGCGTCGTCTATGACCATATTTCCTAAATCAACCCCTGGCTTGACTTCTCCTGCTATGTCATCGACCAACCATGATGGGTAAAAATACACATGGCCAGCATGGTATCGATCTGGCTCGAAGTATCCTTCTCTACCATGACCTTTAGATGCCACATGTGTTGGGCCTCATGCTTGTATGGAATGGCATCACCTTGAAAATCTGCTTTATAATGACTCATCTTGGAGACTCGCGGTATGACTTGTTTTCTCTCGGCCTGTCTCATGACCCTAATAGGAGCATAAGGATAGATACCCCTCAACCCGATCAACACCAAATGAGGAACATCCCTTGACCTGATGATAAATTCGCTAGTAGGGACCCATTCAAACATCTAATGGATCTTGTCGTCGGTCAAATTGCTGAAGAAGTGCACCCAATCCACAGCATTTTCCGATTGTGCAAACTTATCCAGGATGAAAGTCATTCTTTTTGGATGGTGGAAAGCTATGTGGTCATTCCATGATCGCCGTGGAAATTCCTGACGGTACTGTCCTCTTTGAAAATGTTCCAGCAACCATATCTATAGTAACAAGTTACAACCCTCGAAGTGTCTGAATCCCTTCTTGCAGCAGTCCAAAGCTCGGTATATATCTGCCACGATCATTGGGACGATACTGTAAGTGTGTCCCTCAATTCCTTCCATTAGGGCCTTAGTAACCATAGCTAAACGGGTATGAATCCTTTCCCCTTGCATTGGGAGTACCAGCATCCCTAAAAAACAGACAATGAACACAAAAACCCGATGGTGGGTCCAACCCAACGAAATAATAGCGAACTCATCATGGTAAATGCGGTAGGATATACTATGTTCGTAACGTGCGTAGAGGAAGTCGAACGGTATGTAAGACTTCTTTAAGCAGGCTAACTCGTCATTCTTTCTAAAACCCATCATTTTCAGAAACCCTCGGGAAGTGCGATTATCAGGTACCAATAGACCAGGGCTATCCCAAGGAAGTCCAGCAAAGCCGCCTATTTCCTCTAGAAGGGGAGTCATCTCTGTATCCCCGAAACGGAAAACAACCCTCTTTTCATCCCAGAACATAGTAGCGACCTCGATCAGTTTATTGTTTGGTTGAATGTCTAGCAGAGAAGGTAAATTACCAAGAGCTCTTTTCACGTGGTTTTTGTCACATGGTGCAAGATTTTTCCACCAATCCAATAACAGAGGCGGGATATTCCGAACCTGGGGATCTCGTGCCTCATTTCTGCAAAACAAATCAAGTTAGCCCTTGCCCCCTTCCAGATTCAGCTAATTTCACGCAAATGATCAACATATTGGCATGTTTTTCTCCAAATGATGCACAGATCATGATTACGTCCCTTGGGATTATGAAAATCCCGGCGGACTTGGACAAGGTTTGTCTTAGTGAGTTATTGCGCGGATACTGACTTTAGAATGGGGTTTCTAGAAGAGTCTAGAATGGTACCCTTAAGCGGACAACTTGAGAGGAAAAGGCACGGAACCGTGGATTGCACCGCTGATCGACTAGTTTTACCGCAAATAAGCCTTTCCAAATTTAAAGGGTGATTTTAGGAAGAGCGCGGACACTCATCAAGTGCCTCTATGGTATTAATACGCACGAGTGGAATATGATGCTGAGCATGCTTTATGCAAAGATAAAATAACACATTGTCAAGTATTTTTCACATTGGAAGCAGTAAATGCAATATTGAATGGAACGTAAAGGCATAAAAAGAAAGGAAAACAAGGAAGAAGTTAGTTCGCGTAATGAAGGAATTGCAATGAAGCAAATAAAGGGGTAAGGATTGGGGAGAGACATGATATAAAAAAAATTTTGGAGCAAGTAAACATGATTAGGAAAATAAGGGGGGAATACAAGTTGTAATTAAAAGGAGAGTTGCATGCGAGTTCATATAAAAGGGAAATAGGGAAAAGGATGTGCATGTAGCAATAAAAAGGGAAAACAAGAGCGGGATATTCAAATAATAACAAAATAACAAAAACACGCTTATCGAGAGAGAGTAATTCATGTAGATCAAGTTCGTAATGGTAAGAGCCTAAAAATCCCCAGCAGAGTCGCCATGCTGTCGCGCCCCTTTTTCTCGCGAAATCGGGTTTCGACATTTTGACAACTTCTTTTGAGAGAGTAGGAAAAGGAATTGGTTGTTAGAGTTGCCACCTAACGGATTAAGGTGCGTTAGGGCACCTATAGCAAATAACTCAGATTATACCAGTTTGCATCACCAAAGATCGGGTAAGGGCTCGAAGTTACCTTGAGGGAAAGGTATTAGGCACCCCTCGAGGTCCACAACAGTGGGTCCCGGTCGAACTTAAATTATGAATTAGTCTAAAGAAGCGAGAGAATTATTTAATAGGGATGGGGGGGGTCCTAAATTTTTTAGCCTAAAGGATCACCCTGTGCAACATAAATAATACTTCGTAACTCCCTAAAGACAGGGCGTTACTCATATTATTCAGCGGGCACAGACTATCATCTCCTGCTACGCGATTACTATCTTTGAGTTTTTTCTTAAAGCGCTCTAATCAATTCTAACTTGTACCCTATGCGTGCACTACCTGTCCCTTACCTATGGTCCTGGAAGCATTGGGACCTCTATTTGGGATGGTTCTAGACTCAGCTTAGGTTGCTCAAAAATGGAAAAACTAAGCGACATACAAAACACATTGGACTTTTAATGCGAGAGCAGATAAGGGATCAATTTAGCCTCCGCACATAAGGCAACAAATGCACGCAAAAACATATAGGCGTATTGACAGTTTAATCAGTTAAGGATATTAGATCCTATAGACATAATTTCTACGTGATTCTGGATTTTTAAACATGCTGACATTCTTAGTGATCCTGTAATTGACTACTGATTTCAATTAGAGCATTTGAACCTATAGGTAAGTTATTTAAGCGTTTCATACAGTAACTAAAAGTGGTGATTACTGGATTATATTCAGAATTGGTCAACTGAGTCCTATAGGCATGATTTCTAGTGACAATGGTTAACCCAGCGTTGATGACTATTAAAGAAACGATTAAAGCAATTAATTAACTAGTTCAGATCCTATAAGCATGATTTCTATAATTAAACTGATTTTAGATCCTATAGGCATGATTGAACTGATTTTACTCCTATAGGCATGATATCTATTATGCAGTATATGGGCAGAAATTGTACACACTGCCAGAAAACAATTAAGCAAGATATTAGTCCTATAGGCGTGATTTACTAACACATATTTGTTGGACATATTGATACATCCTATAGGCAGGATCTCTAACAAAATTATAATATTAACCCTATAGGCAGGATCTTTAATACGTAAACACAATAGTGAAATGGCACGATTTTAACAAAATAAGCAGGATCAGCAACACAAATGAAAATCCTATAGGCAAGATTTTTAAGCAGATTATAGAACTTATACAGTTTTGACAAATGAGCAGAATCAAAAGCCTAAATGAAACCCTATAGGTAGGATTTCTATACGGATTAACAAAGAAAATAAAGAACCCTTTCCATTTTTACTAAACACCCTAGAATCTGTTTGTTACAAAGTTATTACAGACCAGATTAGTAAATGAATTACATAAGAGTAATGAAATAAACTATAGTGAGCCCTTTATTAGGTCCAAATACACCTGGGCAACCAGGCCTTCAAATCATTTCAGCTTCGAGGCTTATTTCACAGGTACAGCATAGTCAGTGGCGAGTAATTCACCCATAGCACATATAGAACCAGGTTTCTAGTGTGTCAAAGTTCCCAAGGGCCTCAGGTACCCAGGGCAATGGTCACACTAGAGAAAAAATCTCAGAAGTTATTCACAGGAGGTTAAGAACCAAACCCTAGTGTGTCAGAGTTCACAGGAATCTCACATGGACCCTGAGCAGTGCTCACACTGGGGAGGTTGAGGATAGAACCTAAAGGACTTAAGGGTAGGAGTTTAAAAAGTAGCAGCACATAAAAGGAGGCAGGGACAAATTTAAAACAGTGTTGATTTTAGAAGAAAACCATCATAATAGAGTGTAGAACACAGAATTTGTAGGCAGAATTGCACCAAGAAAAAAATTGGCAAAGGTTTGCAAAGTACATAGTTTTAAACAGGTTAAGTCAGAAAAAGACCTAATTACACTAAGTGTGCATGTTGATATTTCAGGACAACCTTGTTTAATCACAACAACATTTAGGCAAAGTGTGAAGGCAAATAGTTAGATTATCAGATGAATCCAGAGGGGTGCAAGACATGTTAGAAAACAAGATGGCAGGGCACATGAATTAAGTAACAATACAAATCTGTAAAGTTTAGGATTGATTAACTAATTCCATACTAGTAGTACCCTAAGGATGCTAAGTTCATAACAAGTTCAGGACCAGCAAACAGTATGCATGAGACAAGTTAAAACAATAAGTTATCCTTTAAGAGGATTCATATTATTCAAAGAGCAAAATGATGAACACATAAGGAATAAACAGCAAGTTAAGGAATTGAACCAATTTTTGGTTCGATCCTTACAAGATCCGCTTGCCATATTAGGCAAGCAATTATATAATGCCAAAAACGGGTAACCAGTAAGGAGGAGGGGTCAATAAGGTAAATGAATCATGGATTGATTCCATTTTGGGGTTAGAATCGGAGAAATTTGTGAGATGACGGCGCCCGAGTTTTGAGAGGAGAGGAGGAAGAGATGAGAGAATAAAGAGGCGGCGGGTTTGGGTGAATGGGAGTTGGGGTTAGGGGTTTGGTTAATTAAAATAGGGAGAAGGGATGTGGGCCGTTGATCTTGAAAGATCAATGGTTGGGATTTAAAAGTGATCGGGGCGGGTTATAATAGACGGGTACCGACCGAGTTTAGTTGGTTGGGTTAATTGATTTGGGCTGGGTATTTTGGCTGGTGTATAGGGGTGTTGGGATTAGGAGTCTAAGTAGTTGGGCTTGGGTGGTCCGAAAATAATTAAGAAAAGGGCTAGATTTTAAATACCCGTTTTAACGAATAAATAATTTATAAAAAATAATTAATAAATAAAAAAAATATCACTTGTGCATGAAAATAATTTAAAATAATTACTTAACATTATAAAAATATAAAAAGTCATTTTTTGTATAAATAATGCAATCATCCACATATATGGGCTATTATTGCGAAATACGCAATTTAGCCTAAAGTTACAAATATGATTATAATAAATGCACCAAAAATATTTAAAGCTTAATATGGATATAAATGAGGAAAATTAAATAATAAATCATCATAAAAAATTATTTTAGATGCAACTAATAATTATTTATATGATAAAAATGTAGGAATAAATTGATTAAAAGCCTTTAAAAATTATAGAAAATTATGAAAAATGCTTGTATACGTTTATAAACCAAGTGATGGTGAATATGCAATATTTTCAAGGTATATATATACACACACACACACACACACACATACACATATACATATATACATACCTGGGAAGGATGAAAGAGTTGTCGGGTAAAGAAATGATTACCGATTTTGACCGAATGGAGTAATTTGAAAAAATATAGGCCACACTCTGGCTTCTGAGCTGCCTACATATCCCTGGTTTTACAGGAATCAGGCCGTGTGTAGTTCTGGATCCAACGGTGAATGAAACCGATGGAATTGTTATCGGAATAGTCGTGTGTTTCGGAAAGGGTTCTTTTGGCAAGGATAGTATCGGATGGATTTATGTGGAGTTATGAATCTGAAACGCAAAAGATGTATCACAGGGCAGATATCTGAATGGTCATGGAGTAAAGACGAGTAATTGATGGGAGTCGGTTATATGTAAAACATTTGCGGAATGTGAACGTTGTGAACGGAAACCGGAGCGAAGATTGCTCCCGTTTGAAGAACACTTACTTCCTGGATTACCTGCAAAACTTAAAACATGATACGTGCAAATATACATAGATTATTGCGAGAATTTAAACATGATGCAAATTCCCTTTGGACCATGAAGGTTGTCTTTGGACGGTGATGATGATGTCCTTAGACCATGGCGTCCCGGGCTATGAATAATGAGATAAGGGATTCGCAGGCCATGAAATAATATTCTCGGGCCATGAGAATATTGCCTTTGAACCATGACGCCTTTGAATAATGATGTGCAATATTGAGAGGTCCTCAGGCCATGACATGGTGTCTTCAGGCTATGAGGATGATGCCTTCGGACAGAGACATGGTGACGCATCATATGAGCAAAACAAGACAGAGCTTAGTCTTGTATAGGATCGGGATAGAGCTTAGCCCCGGAAAAGGTGACCTAGCTGGTCTGGCCAAACAATAATCCCTCCACCATTTTTTGGCGGAACCTGACAGATGAAAAGTAGTAAAGTCGACCCCATTGGTCTCCAGTATCCCCATGTTTCGTAACACCTCGTGACAACTCTCCAAATAGTCTTGGGGATCCTCTGAAGATGTACCGCCATAGGTAGTGGTGAAAAGCTTGGTAAACTTGTCCAACCTCCACAAGACATCAGAAGACATAGCTGATCCATCACCGGTCTGTGCTGCAACCCCCGGCTAAACTAGCCCAGCTGGCTGAGCTGCTGGAGTCTGAAACTGAGGAGCCATCTGCTCCGGAGTGTGAGTAGCGGGAGTCTGTGCTCCTCCCCCAGCCCGAGAGACGGCTGGTGCTACAGGAAGCATGCCGGACTGAGTAATACTCTCCATAAGGCCCACTAGACGGACCAAGGCATCTTGAAGTACCGGGGTAACGATGAACCCCTCTGGGACCTGAGCTGGCCCTACTGGAACGGTCTGGGCCGGAGCCTCCTCGTCAAACTCTACCTGAGGCCCCGCCGATGGTGCTGCTGCTCGAGCTCTGGGCTGAGCCCTGCCCCTGCCTCAACCTCTAGCACGGCCTCGGCCTCATCCTCTGCCCCTCGTAGGAGCTGCCCCACTGGGGGCTCGAGCTGCTGATCAACTGATGAAGCGGTACGCATTCTCGCCATCTGCGAAAGAATAGAGTAGAGAGTTCAATTAGCATTGAGAGATCAAATCGCACGACAGAGATGAATAGAAGTGAAATTGTTCCTAACTCTGTAGCCTCTAGGGGATAAGAACAAACGTCTCCGTACCGATCCCTCAGAATCTACTAAGCTTGTTCGTGAATTGTGAGACTTAGGCAACCTAGGCTCTGATACCAACTTGTCGCGATCCGAATATCCCACCGTCGGGACCGTGAGGGCGCCTAACATCGCACTCGCTAGTCAAGCCAACGTTAGAGTTTTATTCACCTTTTTCCTTTATTTTTTTATAATTAAAATTTAGCAAAATCAACGGAAATAAAGGCCGAAGTACATAATTAACTGATTATTCTTTTACCATTAATAAAATCGAAACAATTACCACCTAGAAACTGGTGTCACAACCCACGAACATTCTATGAATATCTACAAGTATTGGTCTGAAAGAAAAGTACATCTGTCTCGAAATAAAATAAAATAGAAATGAAGAACATAGGAGGGGACGCCAGGGTCTGCGGATGCCTGCAGGACTACCTTGGGTTTCCTAGGTGAATGTTTGCAACCGACCTCTCGATCAGCCACAACCAGCTCCAAAATCTACACAGGAAGTGCAAAGTGCAGTATCAGTACAACTGACCCCATGTATTGATAAGTGCCGAGCCTAACCTCGATGAGGTAGTGACGAGGCTACGGCGAGACATAAACATATAAACTGCAACAGTATATAATAAAGCAAAAAGGAGATACGAAACGAATTGAAATAGTAACTTGCAACAAAGTAAATACGGAACCTAAACATCTTGCCAGTACTCAGCTGTAACCAATCCTTAAGAGAGTTGCAATACTACAGGAATAAATTACAACAGAAGAAGAATACATAAACAATGAATGATGCGGTGCGCATACTGATCCCACCATATAATCAATAACAATTTGAACATTCACCCTTATTACTCCTTGTTGCAGCGTGCAACCCGATCCCACCTATCCACCCTTATTACTCCTCAATATATCACCCTTATTCCTCCTGTTGCGGCGTGCAACCCGATCCCACCTGTCCACCCTTATTACTCCTTATTGTGGCACACAACCCGATCCCACCAGACAATCTCATTTCACCCTTATTCCTCCTATTGCGGCGTGCAACCCGATCCCACTATATTAGTACTAACCACACAATAAGAACAAGTATTTCATAGTTTAGCTCAAAACCTCCACAAGATGTATTCTTCAAACCAAACCAAATGGAAATCTATACAATTATGAAATCTCATCGATTATTACTACAAAGAGAGACCAACCAACATGTATCATGAAACACAAATAAACCAACCTAAACTAATAATGTAATACAATGAAACTACGGAACAATTTATACCTTCAATAAAGAAAACAACGTCTATCAAGAAGCATTGGACATGGAAGCATCAATAAGCATGTAGCAGTTAAGACAGGAAAATAATATATTAGGGACGGAAAAGGGAACATGTTAAACAGGTAATTTGGCGGCGCATGGGCACTCGTCACCACACCTATACGCCACACACATGGAATTTCACATAGCAATTAAGTCGGGGATCCCTAATCCCTCGAGTCAAAGTTAGACCAAACACTTATCTCAAGCCAACGGATAATTCAAAGCTCAAATACCGTTTTACCTCTCGATTCCACCTCCAATTCACTCGTATCTAGTCATAATTAACTTAATAACATCAATTACCGCTAGAGAAATCAATTCTTATGTAAAATTATAAGTTTCCCAACATTTTCCCCAAAAAGTCAAAAATCAACCCCGGGCCCGCTTGGTCAAAACTTGAAATTCGGACCAAAACCCGATTACCCATTCACCCCCGAGCCCGGATATATAATTGGTTTGGAAATCCGACCTCAATTTGAGGTCCAAATCCCTAAATTTCGAACTTCCTAAGTTCTACCCAAAAATCCCTAATTCCACCATGAAAAACCCTTGATTCTATGATGAAATCTTATAAAAAGATGAAATAGATTGAAAGAAATGAGTTAGGAATCATTTACCTATAATTTGGAGAAGAACTAGCCCTTGGAAAATCGGCTATTAAAGTTTAGGTTTTGAAATGAAAGAATGAATGAGAAATCACGTCCAAGTCCAAAGTTATCAGCTGTAGATGTCGCATTTGCGACCTGAGCTTCGCAAATGCGAAGGAGCCATCGCAAATGCGAAGCCCTTCACAGTCCTGATGCCTTCGCAAATGCGAGGAAAGTGTCGCATTTGTGAACTCTGTTCCTCGCAAATGCGAGTAAAAGATCTCATTTGCGATCATACCCCTCCCAGTCCCCCTTCGCAATTGCGAAGGTCTATTCGCATTTGCGAACTCTGCCGGCCCAGCCTTCCAATATCAATTGCGATGAAAGGCTCGCAAATGGAGACCCTGCAGGGCTCGCAATTGCGATGCCTAATCTCACAATTGCGAGATCAGGGGCCTGCAACAAGCTGAAGCATACCAGCAATATCCTCTAAGTTCCAAGTCACTCCGTAGCCTATCCGAAACTCACCCGAGCCCTCGGGGCTCCAAACCAAACATGCACACAAGTCTTAAAACATCATACGAACTTGCTTGCGCGATCAAATCACCAAAATAACACCTAGAACTACAAATTTAGTGCCAAATAGCATGAAATTTTCAAGAAATTTTCAAAACTTCTAACTTTTCAACCAAAGGTCCGAATCACGTCAAATCAACTCCGTTTTTTACCAAATTTCACAGACATGACTTAAATATTATATCAAATCTCAAACGGGCTCCAAAACCAAAATACAGGCCCGATACCAACGAGATCAGACATTAATCAATTTCTCTTTTATTCCTTACATTTTCAATCTTACAATTTTCATCAAAAATTCATTTCTCGGGCTTCGGACCTCGGAATTCGATTCCGGGCATACGCCCAGGTCCCATATTTTTCTACGGACCTACCGAAAGCGTCAAATCATGAGTCCGGGTCCGTTTACCCAAAACATTGATCGAAGTCAACAAAAATCAACTTTTTAAGCTAAAAATAATTTTCCAAATAAAAACTTTTCGGAATCGCGCCCGGACTGCGCACGCAAATCAAGGAGAGATAAAATGAGGTTTTTAAGGCCTCGTAACACGGATTAGAGTTCCAAAACAGAAGATGACCTTTTGGTTCATTACACCTTTCCATCAATGACGTTGCAGCTGCAACCCTTTCAACAAATCGCTCCGCCATCTGCTTGAATGACATCCGCACCATGGCAGTGACAAGAAATCCTCGTGCAGACTTCAATAACCCGTTGAAAGACTCTGACACATTTGTAGTCAGAATTCCCCATCTTCTGCCACCATTCGCATGTAAAGTCCACTTTTCAGGCTTATGTCGCAGTAAGTAACGATACGCTGCCTCGTCTTCCTGCCTGATGAATTCCATGTGCCTCCAGAATTTATGCTCTTGGTGATCTCTTACGGCCATCCACATTAAATCATGCAGATCCTTGTTGGGATGTTCCTTTTGGAAATTGGCCTTCAGGTGCCTCACATAGTAACGGTGGTAGGCATACGGTTCTTGCCATGTAGGCAAATTCTCTACAGAACTTAAAATACCATCATGTCGATCGGATATTAGACAAATACCTGAACGTTGTTTGACAACGTGCTCTTTCAAGTGGTTAAAAAACAGTTTCCACGTCTCTTGGCTTCCATTGGCACAAATAGCAAAAGCTAAAGGAAATATTTGTCCATTAGCATCTACTGCAACGACGATCAACAGCTTAATATCATACTTTCCATAGACATGAGTGTCGTCTATGGATATTACGGACCAGCAATGTAGAAAACCATCAATTGCTGGTTTAAATGCCTAGAACACGTATTTGAATATATATTCTAGTATTCCCAATCTCCGCTCAAGTTTCCATTCAACAACGTTCCCGGGGTTAAAGTGTTGCAATGCGTTCATGTACCTAGGTAGAGCTGCAAATGACTTATCCCAGTTACCATAAACAATTTCAAACGCACGTTTGCGCCCGAGAAATGCCTTTCTTTTGGTCATGGTATGGCCATATTCCTGGTGGACGGATGTAATGCACTCTTTGATCTTTTACCTTATGGACACTTCAATGTGTGGAATCATGACAAGAGAAATCAAGTCAACATCCAAGTTGAAGTGATTCCCATTGAATGTGTCCATTTCACAAGTATGGGTGCCAATATATTTACCCACTTTCCACATACCTATTTTCTTCTTTCTCGCACGCAGCATCCAATGACAACCCGTAAACCATCTACAGCAAACAACCTTTGTATACATCCGGACTTGACTCCCATACCGTCATCTCACGACATTCTTTTACGCTGTACATTTTTGCCGCCCTGCTTAGGCGCGCTTTATCAGGAAAAAGCATGCCCTTTGCCAGCACCGTTGGTCTAGACTCATCCCACATTGCTATCCGAATTTCGTCAAAATCCCTTGTGAGGGCATCCACATCCGGCATACTTAGCAAATGATCAAGGTAGGGAATATGCCTTGAATGAAACGGCACGTGGACTCGTACACTCTTGGTCTAACGAGGGGTGGAGCATGCTCCTTTATCAAATCAGGTCCATCATTCTCTTCCTCCTCATCACCACCCTTATCAGGGAAGGGTGTGTCATCTCCGGACTCATCGGCATTGTTTTCATAATCACTATTCTCTTCCTGACTCTGTGCATCTGCCAGATCCCGATTAGATATGTTGTCTGCGGGTAATTGATCCAGGACAGGTGGTTCAACTTGCTCGTTTTCACTGCACAAATAATAAAATAATAAGCTACTCAAATTAATAAATACTTTACATATAGCTATATCACTTCACTTACAAGTCGTAATGTGTTAACATTCTATGATGGACATTATCCTATTGGTGATGACTCCCGGATAGACCACCATGATCCAACACACCAACACTACGCATATTCCAACTGGGCGTGGGTTCATAGCTTGTAAAATTCATATCTGGACGGTACCCCCTGTGGAATATATGAGTGTTAATACAAATTCAATACAACAAATATAAACATTGTAACACAAAGGAAAATTAAAGTTTACCACTCGTCTTGTGGATTATGTAAAGTAGGAGAGAAATTATTTTCTCGCTCCTCATTTTCCCTTGGAGATAAGTTTAAATCAGGCCAAACTCTTTTAGCTGGAACCTCTTCGGCAAAAACTGCTCCAGAATAACCACCCGATGACTGAGGGTTATCCCTGCTTTGCGCAACCTCATTATTGCGAACGTCTTCAACCTTCACGTACATTTCCAACATTTTTATCAAAATAAATTCCCGATATTCATCCAGAGACCTCAAAAAATCACTCAAATTTTCATCATCCTCGATGTTAAACTCATCGTAACAAGCAACCCCTTACGGAGTGATAGAATATGGATATCTTTCGGTTACTTTAAGGTTCACCGAACTTTTGCTCACACTCATTTTATTACATAACAAGGATACCAGTCTGTCGTACTCCATTGTAAGTGGCAACTTAACATGACTCTGTGAAAATAAACTATAGCTCACTGAGTTATTCGCCACCATAACCTCACGGCCCCCCCCCCCCTCCCAATATAATGAAACCGTTACTTTTAGCTCTTCAGACATTATGACAAAATGCTAGAGAATTTAACAAGAAGAAAATTTTAACAGGAGTTGAGAATATTTCTGAATGGAGTTTGCAAAATCCTTAACGCTTTTAAATAAGGCAATGCCCAATCCGGGGGGTCGAATTTTTTGAGGTATAGTGCGGTCAAATTTTTTGAGGTATAGTGCCCTTTTAAAGGGTGCTATACTCATTTGAATTATTGTTATGTCAGTTAAGCGCAGAAGAGTTATTGGTGGTCCCACAAAATATGTATAGCATTTTTCTAAAATGCATATTATATAAAGCGCCCTTTTAAAAGACGCTTTACCTTAACGTCCGAAACGGACTTTAAGGTAAAGCGTATATTAAAAGGGAGTTTTATATAGTTTGGTCACTAAAAAATTTTTCACTTATTTCGGTATTTTGAGTCCAAAAAGACCACATTTAGGTTTTGGACTATTATGATACCACATATTTAAGTTAACATATTTAAGTTAACACATATTTAGTCTTGTGCTATTCTTATATACAATCTGACACATTATGATTTATTATGATATGAATTTTAAAGTTACATGTTTATATTATAAGAATTATCTATGTTGTTAAAATATTTATTAGCCAGTGAATAACTATTTAAATTGTGTATTTGTCTATATCTCATAAGTCTCTTTAAGGCATATAATCACGAAGTTATAATATTTTTAAAGACTCGAGTTTAGTCCTAATGCATTTTGGCTTATTATATCATTCGTTGAGGGTAAGACAATGAGTTCAACTCTCACCGTTCCATGAGGGTAAAACATCAGATTCAAGTCACAATGCATCATGATGATAAGACGTTGGATCCAAATCCCAATATATTATGGCCTAATACGCCTTATATGGATAGACATTGGGTTCGAATCCCAATGCACCACATATATGATATAATGATGATTGAGGAAAAAACAATATGATTTTAATTAAAAAAATCAAGAAGCCCGTCCCATTATATCTGCTCCATTCCCTGAAGTGAATGTGCAAGCAATAGATCAAAAGTCTAAAAGAAGACTAACTAATTATCGGGGCCATATAAATGTACGTGGATGTGGCAAGGGCCAAAACAATAATAATCATCATTATGGTAATTATAAAAAGGAGAACAATAAGGGTTCTTAAAGTAATTCTTCAAAAGTGAAGGAAATATTTATCATCACAGTGATATGAAAATAATAATAAAGCATGTCCAGATGATTATAGTCCATTCCTTGAAAGGATGTGACTTATGATTAACATTGTGAGTGCATATCCATTCTTGAAAGCGAACATGACAATATGCAATAAAGATTATAAATAAGGATGTACTCATGCATGGCTGGATAAATACCACAACTCACTTCTGAAGGAGGTTTCAGCAAAAGAAAGAGAATAAATATTACTGTATTATTGAATGAATATACTGGTCACGTACCTATGGTACACCAAAAATAGTTTGTCAGTCCTTATCAAATATTATTAAAAGCAAAAAAAAAAAAATAAAGCAAGAACAAGGTCTTGCCTATAATGATTTTGACCATGACAAATATTATAATTTTCTCCATAGAGGAGACATCCACCATATGGATGGTATGATGAAAGATCTTGTAGTACAAATTATTTAAGAGCTCCGGAAGAGCAAATCTAGTACTATTTTGAAGGGATAAAATCGATTATGTGTAACGATCCAATCGGTAATTTTGCTTTCTAGAACCCCATTCCCCCAAATAAAACTCTCCGTGCTTGCTTTAACTAGTTTACGACCTGCGGGGATGGTTGGTTCGGGATTCGGGAGAGTTTGGATTGAATTATGATCATTTGACTCCTTAAGATTTTCTTAAAAAGCTAAGATTGACTTTGGTCAACATTTTGAGCAAACGGACCCGGATTCGTATTTTGACGATTCTGGAGGGTCCGCAAGAAAATATGGGACCTGGGCGTATGCCCGGAATGGAATTCCGAGGTCCCTAGCCCGAGTAATGAATTTTTATTTGAAAGTGTTAAACTGAAATTTCTAAGGATTTAAAGAAACTAATTAATGATTGATCACGTTGGTATTGGGCTCGTATGTTGGTTCCGAAGCCCAGTACAGGTCCAATATAATATTTAAGACTTGCCCCGCAAAATTTGGTGTCAATCCGAGTAGTTTAAGGGCGTTTTGGCCCGTTAGAGGAAAATTAAGAATTTGAAATTCATAAGTTTGATTCAATTGGTTTTAGGGGGTGATTCTTAGATTTAGCGTCATTTCGGGAGTTCCGAAGGTTCGAGTAGGTCCGTTTCGTGATTTCAGACTTGTCGGTATGTTCGGGCGGGGCCCAGGAGCCCCGAGCGTCAATCGGACAAGGCTCGAGTGAAGTTGAAATTTTTGAGAAAGTGCTGAAGCATCTGCTTTTGTCATAACCGCACCTGCGGT
>NW_017670407.1:239300-261990 GCF_001879085.1 Nicotiana attenuata | reverse complement strand
AACCAAAAGACGGTTAAGGGTTGGTTGTGTGACATATGGTTGTCTAGGTATACACTAAAGTTCGACAGTTCAAAGATATCAAATCTACCGATTGATCGAGTGTATCCGACATATGTTCACTACGGAAAGTTCAAAGGGAAACCTACTTATCCAGATGCAATTAATCCTTACTTGCAAATCACACAGCTTTCATCTATGATCATTCTTGTTACAGCCATTCCCATTCATGTGGGGGATTGTTGGACTTTAAGCATTGGGCTTTAAAGACTTTAAGCATTGGGCTTTAAAGACTAAGAGTGTGAATTGGGAAATGGTGGGAAATAAAATAGAGGGAAATAAAAATTTGAATCAAGTGAGCTTTTGTCATGAACTTTGTACCACATTGGTGAAAGACAACTACACTTGTGTGTATAAATATAGGATCACTTCTTAGAGCTCTTAAAAGGAGTTGAAGAGAATGAACCCTTGCGTCGTCGTCGTCGGTCGCTCGGCTCGGCTTCGGCTTTGGATTTGTCAAATGATCGATCGATAAGATTATTTTTGGACAAAATTTATTTAATAATTAATTAAATGCCAGTCAGTTCATTAACGGAATTAACTGGAATCCAAAAAAAATGTTGCCTTTGCTGAACGTTGCTTTCCCTCCTGAACAGACTTTTTTTCCTGAACAGACATCACACCTCTTCCGATAATTGCCTATAAATTCTGAGGCATGGCTTCTTTTTCCACTCACTGAAAATCAAGAATTTCCTTCTGAATACTGCATTCTACTTCGCAGTCTCTCTCTCTAAAAATTCGTAAGTGTAATTTTGCTCCGTTCTTTGAGTTCGTTGGTATCCTGCAGTTTGTATTGCCGCTATTGCAGGAAGGTTTATTCCGTTTCATCCTGGGAGGATTTAATCCATTACCTTGGCAATTTGTGAGGGGGTTAAAATTCCTTAAGGACACATAAGGAAATTGTGGACTCGGAATATTTCTTATCATTTACGAATTTTCTGTTTCTTCTAACAGTTTTATTATTTCTGTTTTAACACAATGTAGTTTACTTTATCAGCACGAGACTCTACCGTCTCAAGAAGCTCTTTGAGAAGATTAAGGTATAACTCTTCTCCTCTTTTTAATTATGACTGACATTATGAAAAGAAAGTTCGTTGCCCTTGAAATTTCGGGCAAGAACTATATGACATGGGTGTTGGATGCTGAAATCCATTTAGATACAATGGGTCTTGGAGACGCCATTAAAGATAGAAATAAAGCATCCACCCAAGACTGTGCTAAGGCCTTGATTTTCTTGCGCCATCACCTTGATGAAGGGTTGAAAATTGAATATCTCACAGTCAAAGATCCACTTATTTTGTGGAATGGCTTAAAAGAAAGATATGACAACTTAAAGTTGGTCACTCTTCCACAAGCACGATATGATTGGGCTCATCTGAGGCTCCAAGACTTTAAGTCTGTTTCTGAATATAATTCTGCGATGTTCAGAATTACTTCTAAATTGAAACTCTGTGGAGACACTATCACTGATTATGATATGCTTGAAAAAACGTTCACAACGTTTCATGCCTCCAATATGGTCTTGCAACAGCAGTACAGAGAGAAAGGTTTCAAGAAGTACTCTAAGCTGATTTCTCTTCTCCTTGTGGCTGAGCGAAACAATGACTTGCTCATGAGAAATCACGAAAAGCGACCCACTGGGTCTACACCATTGCCTGAAATGGATGAGGTTTATTCCCATTATGCTAAGCGTGGAAAAGGTCGTGACTCTATTCGTAGTCGTGATCGTGGTCATGGTCATAGCCGTGGCCAGAGCCGTAGACAAGGAAGAAATTTTCCTGGTGTTAATCATCCCCCAAAGAGAAATAACCACCAAAAGTGGAAAGGGAAAGATGAGAAGCCAAAAGCAAATGGTTCAGAAACTGAATGCTATCGTTGCGGTGGAAAAGGGCATTGGGCAAATATTTGTCGTGTACCAAGACATTTGGTTGAGCTTTATCAAGCATCTCTAAAGAATAAAGGCCCTGAAGCCAATTTTGTCTCTGACAATGATTTTGACATCACCCACTTGGATGTGGCAGATTTCTTTGAGCGCCCTGATGGAAAAATAGACCACTTGATCGGTGATGGATCCGTGGTTAAAGATGATTGAGTAGTTCAATTTTTATTTGTGCCTATTCGTAGTAGTTAATGAATAAAAATCATGTAATCATAGTTCTTTACATGAGTAGTAGTCATCAATATCAATTAGTATTATTTATTTTATAAAATAGTATTAGTACGTTTTGATTAAATATGATTCTTATATTCGTTTTAAACAATGAACTTGATGTCTAACCAATCACGTGAACTGCAACACCGAATTTAATGTTATTACGTATATTTTTTTTGCTACAATCATTACAATTTCAAAATAGTTATTTAATTGTAAAAGCTAGCAATTGCGCATGAAATGTACATTAGCATTACTAATGACAAATAACATAATCATGGCGTACAGTATCATAGAATCATTTAATAAATAGTTTGTTACTACTACACAAGTCTGATATAGTAGTATACTGGTTAATTTTTACGATATTTGTGTTCAAAAGGTGTTGATTTTGCTTTTCTTTTCAGTTTTTCAAAAAGCTTTTTAGCTAAACACTATTAGAGCAGTAGTAACACTTCTTTTCGTTGAATTTATGGCCCATGCGTCACACTTTGTTTATTTTTGTATTCATTATTTCAACTTTTCTCTTCCCGTGTAGCAACTGTTTGGAATATCAATATCTCTAATAATAAAATAATTTTTTTTGTATATCAACCCATGGGAAGCAAATGTGGATATTCCACAAAGCAAACTTGGATCAAAATTCAATTGTAAAAGTATTTGTTTAGTTGATTCATGTACAACACATACAATATTCAAAGAGAAGAAATATTTCTCTCATTTAAGTATGTGTAAGGCAGATGTTACTACAATTTCTGGTAGTAGTAAATTAACTGAAGGCTCTGGAAGAGCTACTATAACTCTGCCTAAGGGAACAATACTTATCATAGAGAATGCAATGTTCTCCTCCAAGTCCAAGAGGAACTTGTTGAGTTTTAAAGATATCCGCAGAAATGGATATCATATTGAGACAATAGATGAGAATAATCTTGAATATCTCATCATTACCAAAAATGTCTCTGGCCAGAAAAGGGCTATTGAGAAGTTCCCATCTTTGTCTTGTGGCCTGTATTGGACAAGAATTAGTGCAATTGAGGCACATTCTATTGTAAACCAAAAGGTTACCGATTCCAATACTTTTGTACTTTGGCATGATCGATTGGGACACCCTGGATCAATTATGATGAGACGAATTATAGAAAACTCAAATGGGCATCCATTAAAGTATTTAAGGATTCTTTTAAATAATGAATTTTCTTGCACTTCTTATTATCAAGGCAAGTTAATTATTAGACCATCACCAACAAAGGTTGGAATTGAGTCCCCTGCGTTTTTGGAACGTATACAAGGGGACATTTGTGGACCTATTCACCCACCTAGTGGGTCGTTTAGATATTTCATGGTCTTAATAGATGCATCTTCTAGATGGTCTCATGTGTGCCTATTGTCATCACGCAACCTCGCGTTTGCAAAATTAATGGCACAAATAATTCGATTACGGGCACAATTCCCCGATAATCCAATTAAGTCTATTAGACTTGATAATGCTGATGAGTTTTCATCCCAAGCACTTAATGATTATTGCTTATCAATTGGGATAAAAGTGTAACATCCTGTAGCTCATGTTCACACTCAAAATGGTCTTGCAGAGTCTTTAATTAAACGTCTGCAATTGATAGCAAGACCGTTACTCATGAAAACGAGGTTACCCACTTCTGTTTGGGGTCATGCCATTTTGCATGCAGCAATGCTAGTTCGTCACAGACCGACAAATTATCATAAATATTCCCCGTTGTAATTAGTTTTGGGCCATGAACCTAATATATCCCATTTAAGAATTTTTGGATGTGCGGTATATGTGCTTGTAGCACCACCATATCGCACCAAAATGGGTCCGCAAAGAAGGTTAGGAATATATGTTGGTTTTGAATCGCCCTCCATTATTCGCTACCTCAAAACATTGACGGGGGATTTGTTTACTGCACAATTTGCAGACTGTCGATTCGATGAGACACTCTTCCCAAAGTTAGGGGGAGAAGTTGGTGAAACCAAACGAGAAATTTTGTGGAAAAATCCATCATTATCTCATCTTGATCCACGTGCCTCTAGATGTGAAAAAGAGGTGCAAAAGATTATTCATTTGCAGAAAATAGCAAATCAAATGCCAGATGCATTTACGGATATGAAAAGGATAACAAAATCACATATCCCTGCGGAGAATGTTCCAATCCGTATTGATGTCCCTGTTGGACAATCTTCTAGTGTCATAGCTAATGAGTCAAAAGCACGCCTGAAACGTGGCAGACCATTAGGTTCCAAAGATCGAAATCCTACAAAAAGGAAACTAAATGATCAAAATGACACTACGAAAGAATCTCATGAAGAAATCCACAATTTAATAAATTCTGAGATTCATGTGGAATCCACTGAGCCCGAGACTCAAGAAAATAAGGAACTATCAATAAATCCAATCGATATTGAGACAAATTTGAATCGAGTGGATATAGTGGTGGATTATGTCTTTGCATATAATGTTGCATCTAGCATTATGCAAGAAATTGAGGATCTTGAACCTCAGTCTGTTGGAGAATGTCGACAAAGACGTGATTGGCCAAAATGGCAAGAAGCAATCCAATCAGAGTTGAATTCACTTGCGAAACGTGAAGTTTTTGGGCCTATAGTCCAAACACCTAATGGTGTTAAGCCTGTTGGCTATAAATGGGTCTTTGTACGCAAGAGAAATGAGAAAAACGAGGTACAAAGATATAAGGCACGCCTTGTTGCACAAGGATTTTCACAAAGGCCTGGTGTCGATTATGAAGAGACATATTCACCCGTTATGGATGCTATAACGTTTCGTTATCTCATAAGCTTTGCTGTCCATGAAAAGCTTGACATGCATTTAATGGATGTGGTTACCGCCTACCTTTATGGCTCACTTGATAATGAGATATACATGAAAATTCCCGATGGATTTAAAATGCCAAACGCACATAATTCAAAGTCCCGGGAAATGTTTTCAATCAAATTGCAAAGATCTTTGTATGGTCTAAAGCAATCAGGACGAATGTGGTATAATCGTCTTAGTGAGTATTTATTAAAGGAAGGCTATATAAATGATGCCATTTGCCCATATGTTTTTATAAAGAAAACAACATCGGAATTTGTTGTACTTGCCGTATATGTTGATGACATAAACCTTATTGGAACTCCTATAGAACTCCAAAAGGCAATTGATTATTTAAAGAAGGAATTCGAGATGAAAGATCTCGGAAAGACAAAATTATGTCTTGGTTTGCAAATTGAACATTTGGCAAGCGGAATTTTTGTTCATCAATCTACCTACATAGAAAAGGTACTGAAACGGTTTTACATGGATGGAGCACATCCATTAAGTACTCCGGTGGTTGTTCGATCACTTGATGTGAATAAGGATCCATTCCGACCTCAAGAAGAGAATGAAGAGCTACTTGGTCCTGAAGTACCATATCTTAGTGCAATTGGTGCACTAATGTATCTTGCCAATACTACAAGGCCTGACATAACTTTTTCAGTTAATGTCTTAGCAAGATATAGCTCTGCTCCCACAAGGAGACATTGGAATGGGATCAAACACATATTGCAGTATCTAAAAGGGACTACCGATATGGGCTTATTTTATGGCAACAATTGCAGTCCCGATCTTGTTGGTTATGCTGATGCTGGGTATTTATCTGACCCACACAAGACTCGGTCTCAAACAGGTTATGTGTTTACCTGTGGAGGCACTGCCATATCTTGGCGATCGACTAAGCAATCAATTGTGGCTACTTCATCTAATCATGCTGAGATAATTGCTATTCATGAAGCAAGTCGAGAATGTGTGTGGTTGAGGTCTATAATACATCTTATTCGAGACAAATGTGGTGTGAAATGTGACAAGTTACCCACAATTTTGTATGAAGATAATGCAGCATGCATAGCTCAATTGAAAGGAGGATTCATAAAAGGAGATAGGACAAAGCACATTTCACCAAAGTTATTTTTCACACATGATCTTCAAAAGAATGGTGATATTAATGTGCAACAGATTCGTTCAAGTGATAATATGGCTGATTTGTTCACAAAATCTCTACCAACGTCAACCTTCAAGAAGCTAGTTTACAAGAACGGGATGCGAAGGCTCAAGGATGTGAATTGACGCTCTCATCGGGGGGAGTTAATGCGCGTTGCACTCTTTTTCCATTATAAGGTTTTGTCCCACTGGGGTTTCCTTGCAAGGTTTTTAACGAGGCAACCAATAGGCGCATTTCTAAACATGTGTACTCTTTTTCCTTTTCTAGAATTTTTTCCCATTGGGTTTTCTTTTAGTTAAGGTTTTAACGAGGCACATTATCTGTTGAATAGACATTCAAGGGGGAGTGTTATAAATAGAATTCTATTTATGGTGAATGTCCATATTTAGAGAGATTCTAGGGTTTATTACTTGGTGGCTAAGTCAACCTCTCCCTATAAATAGAGAGTTCTATTCCATTGTAATTCATCCCAAATCAATAAGAATTCTCTCCCTCTACTTTTCTCTGCAATTCTGTTCTTCTTCATTTATTGTTTTATAACAAAGTAAATGTTTTTCAAGTGGACGTTATGGTAACGTACTTTTAACCATAAATTATACTAATTAAAGAACGCCACGTGTCCTCCAAAAAAGGATCAAAGTACCGAACACCCGTGGTGCTAACGTACCTGTGGAGTGTGGACTGACTCTCCTTTCAATTTTACACAATTTAAAGGTGCTTCTTCTTCTTGAGCCTTGACTTTATACTACTACACCAAAAGAACTACCAAACTGAGCTCCAAATTAGTTAATCCTATAGCTATGGCGTCTTCACTATTCATTTCAACTCCAATTCCAACTAAACCCATATCTAAACAAATACCCTTTTCTTTTCCCTCTTCAAATCCTATAATCCGTTCGTTTACCCACAAACCCTCGAGGAATTTGGTGGTTTCTTCTTCTGCAGCTACAACAAATGCAATTGAAGCTGATACACGAACATCTAACTCTGCTGCTACTCCAGCAAAGTCACTTCCTTTTAGAGTTGGTCATGGATTTGACCTTCATCGATTGGAACCAGGGTATCCTTTGATTATTGGTGGGATTAATATTCCTCATGATAAAGGCTGTGAAGCTCACTCGGATGGTACTTTTCACTTAACTGATAGTACTCCTTTTATTCCAATTTCTTTGGCCCAATTACTAATTGGAGTTAATTTTCCCAAAATAAATTTGGGATTTATTTTCAAAACTCATGTTTTGCCATAAATTTTGCTCATATTTTGGCCAAATTCCAAGTCCCAAATTTCAAATCCCAAAATCAGCTATTGAGCTGATTTTGGGCCAAAATCCCAAAACTTGGGAATTATATACATGTTTTTCCAAAATAAAGTTGGAAAATATGTTTTGAAAATGTATGTCCAAACACATTTTCATCTTCAAACCAAATCACCTAAATCAGATTTTTCAAAATAAATTTGGGATCTATGGCCAAACGCTAGTTTAAAAAGAAAAATGAACTACAGGAAATGGTAGTAGTACTGACTTTTTAAGTTTGGTACTATTTCTATTTTTTAAAAATGCTAAAAACATTTTTAATTATAAAAGTTGTGATTTGTAGTACTACTTACTGTGCAGTTTCCAAAAAATGAGAATTTTATCTCGTGAAGACTAAGGAATCGTGTTGTTATTTGACATGGTTGTTATTTACGTTAAACAGCTTTTTATTTGACTACGATTTGTTATAAAAAAATTTAAATATTTTTAGTTATACTAAGTCGGATTTATATATTTTTTACTTACTTTTTGAATAAATTTTGTTTCGAGAAGATTAGAAAATCATTGATGTCCAAGTTGTTTGGCACTCTTAATGTTTGTGTCAAAGAGGTTTTCTCTTTACTACAATTTTTAAAATATTATAATTGAACAAAATATGATTTATAGCATGTAGTTGTTAAAAATGTGAAGGGGAACCTTGAAGCAACGGTAAAGTTGTATCCGTGTGACCTATAGGTCACGGGTTCAAGCCACGGAAGCAGCCACTAATGCTTGCATTAGGGTAGGCTCTCTACATCACACTCGTTGCGTGCGGCCCTTTCCCGAACCCTACGTGAACGCATGATGCTTTGTGCACATGCTGTCGTTTAGTTGTTAAAAATGTGGATTTTGTTTGAAGAAGATTAAGAAAGGTTGAAGTTAACTTTAAATGTTAGATGTGTTGACCCTCGAACTCCTTCATTCTTCTTGGGATGGAGGGAGAGCGACGGCCCTTCCACTCGGCACCATCGGTTGGTGTAAGAGTTTAATTTTGTTTTTGAATTCTTTTTGTTAGGTGATGTTTTGCTTCATTGTGTTGTTGATGCAATTTTGGGAGCTTTGGGGCTTCCTGATATTGGGCAGATTTTCCCGGACACTGATCCTAAATGGAAGGGTGCGCCTTCTTCGGTATTCATGGAAGAAGCTGTAAGTTGATACTCTTCCTTATTTTATTTTATTTTGATTGAGCTCATTAACTTTCAGCCTCTCCAGTGTAAAACCATGGTTACTTGTCCTTACTGTTCAGTTCAGAACCTGGTTTTTAGATAAATGAAGAGCACCATCTCTGTGTGAGTTTATGTATAACTACTGAGATGAATGTATTAGCGAGTTCAGTTATTATAATTAGTTTGATGGAGTTCATATTGATCCCTGCATCATAGCAGTTCCCTCACTAATTACATTCATGCCTCAAGTGTCATACATTGGCACTTGGTTGACAATATTACATGTGTTCAAACTTGGTTTGCGGGTTTAGTGAGGGTGAGGGACAAAGAATCAAATAAAATTAGATGAATATGCTTTTCTTGTATGAAATAAGTAGATTAAGGAACTAGATCATAGTATTGGTTTGGTATATCTGCACTGTGAACATCTATGCTTGAACCGGCTTTACCTAACTTTCACCAGTTATCACCTTTGCCAACAGTACTAGGTTGGACTGACAGTGACGCGGTATTAACGCTCATTTTCATTTCTTTTCTAGTTTTGGGACTTGAAAAAAATCGTTTTCTAATCTTTGCATCTAGGTGAGTTAAATGTGAGCTAAATTAAGCAGTTTTATAAGCAGGAAAAAAATATTAGACCTACAGGAGAAGAAATATGGATAGAGAGGAATCAGGGATAGGAGTATCGACCACAATGGAAAATACACTATCAAATTGGTATTTTTAGTCATGAGAGTCATAATCTTCTTCATGGATACTCCTTGTTCTGTTCTCTATTATGATTGGCTATTGGTGAATCCAATGACATGTCTGTAAGGTGGATAAAGTTTCCTCCGTTTGTCAGCATATGCAGAAAACTTAGCTGCTGGAGAGTATATAAGCCAGTAACAACTTTCTTCTCCTTGTCCTTTATGCTCGTAATCCATACATGCAGGAACAGACCACCAACGTTTTTATATTTGGATCATGGCTTTCTTGGAAGCAAGGTGTATATGTTTAGCCTTAGCTAACAATCATTCATGTAAATATAGATTAAAATTGTAAAAGATGAGCTCAAGTTATAGTCAATTGATATTCAATAGAAGCACCATCCTCCAATAAGATGTCATAAATATATTCTTGCATCTCTTATGGTTTCTGATGTACCTGCAATTGGCGGTTGGTTGGGAAACCTGTGGTTGCGGGTTGACCGAGAGTTAATGTGATAGAGCACCTTGTTCTTGCTGTCCGCCTGCAAGCGACCTTGTTCATATGGGGCTGAAAAAGTGACTCTTCCTAATTGTGATTGTATTTATCGACTAATTCACTCACACTCATGCTACAGAGTGAAGAACAAAGCTGTACTAGCTCTGCCTTTTATTCTTTACTTTATATTGGGGAGAGGTGATTAGGCAGGACATGGTGCGGCTGCAGATTCTCGAGGACATGGCGCTTGATAGGAAGTTGTGGAGGTTGAGCATTAAGGTTGTAGGTTAGGAGATAGGAGGCTAGTCTGATATTGTTTTGTTTTAGGCTGCTAGTGGCTCCAGTTGTGTCCTTAGTACTTCATTAGGGTTGTAAGTTAGGTTGTAGGAAGCTAGTCTGGAAGTGTTTTGTCTTAGGATGTTAGTGGCTCTTGCTGCGTCCATATTATTCCATCGCGTCTGTAGTACTGTGCCATTATTACTACTTAGTGTTATTACTTTTCTCTCCATTTTCTGGTTATTACGTTGCTGGTGTTATCTTTTTGGATTCCTTCGCCGTTACTGCTACACTGTCACGTTTTCATCTTATTGTGCCGAGGGCCTATCGGAAACAGCCTCTCTACTCCTCCGGAGTAGGGGTAAGGTCTGCGTACACACTACCCTCCCCAGACCCCACTTATGGGATTTCACTGGGCCGTTGTTGTTGTGGTTGTTGTTGTTGTTCTATATGTTCTTCTTCAAGGAGAGCTATGTGCATTCCTTTGATCTTGTTCATCTAGTTGAAGTTTAGTTCATCAATTCAACTATTGTTGGATTTCTAGAAGGCAGTGAGAAGATTAGTTTCATCAATAAGAGGCTTCATCAAGAGCTGAAAGCCATTTTGACCACACTTCAGAAAGGCCAAAGGTGGTACTCACCCTCCTTACCAACAATTGGGTATTTCGCTGGAGCACACCATAGTGGCTCATGATAGCATTAAAAAAGGAGTGAATAGTCAAGTCATGCATTTTTCTCAATCGGTTCACATTATGTTGATGAACATTTCTGCAATTCAGGAAAGATGTTTTCTTGTAAATTAAAAAATGCTTAGTAGCTTAAGTGACTTTCTTGTTTTTTCCTTTTTCAAGGTTAAATAAGAAATAATTAGATATGATATAGACACTTGCACCCGCTTAGGGGACAGAGCGCTCATTATCCTCATTTTAATTGCTGATGGACCCACCCGTTCCTATAGCGACAAGCTTTGTCTACATGGACTCGCCACACAAGGCCAGAATGGAGTCAATAATTAGCCTCCATCCTTATTATGTCAGTGTTGACTGATTGCAACGTGCTAAAAAATGCCCCGTGCTCGTACCACGAAGAAAGGCCAAGTAGAAGGAGCAATCAACTAGCTTGTTCTCCGCCATGTGCTTTTTCAAGTAGAAGGAGCAATCAACTAGCTTGTTCACCGCCATGTGCTTTTCGTTCTTTAGTTTATCGAAGAGAGACATCAAATGATAGTGGAAAGCAACAGTAGAAGCATGGCTTAGCTGAGAAAATGCTAGTCTGGGCAGCGGCATAGCTTGAAGGTCTAGGTTAAGACTCATCTCCAGATGCCTGGATATATAGGTAATAGACATCCCTGAACCTCCTATGATAGTGTAAAGGGCTGGAGAAACTCCAATTCAGTAAAAATGTTTCAGATACTTGCCTAAACTGGTACGACCTGCAAGCCTTATCCAACGCGCTTTAAGCTCTTTAAGCCTTAGTCTCTCTGATTAGGACTGTCCCATGGCTTGACTCTGTGAGTTGTGACTGGTTTCTTCAAGTAAAGGTTGATGGTTTGACATTCTCTATAATTGTTATGTCTAGAGACAGAGAAACTTTTTGTCCTTTGGTTTCTCCCCTGTATGTCTTCCACTCCTCTCCTTTCTTCAGTCCGCTTATCTCTCATTCACCTCTATCTGCCTCAGAACTATTTAACTTCCTTTGTTTGTCAATTGTTGTCTGCAACATTAACAGAACTAAGTGTCATATATCCTCTTATTTCCTTCTCCTTCTTCTCTGTGCCTGTCCTTCCTTTTCTGTTCTTTTCTCCGTCCTTTTTATTTGGGTGAAATACACAATGTCTTTAGTTGCTTATTGCTGATCATTTTTTGTTCTCTTTACTTATTAAGAATCGCTGATATTGGAAACAAAAAGGATCTGCTGATGATTTATGTGTAAAAATTTTACTTGTTAGGATTGGCTACTATCATGCGCTGTAATGTCTTGCTACTTTAAATGGTAATAGCAATTTTGCATTTCTATTCTGAAGTGTGTGTAGCTTTTACCTTAGCCAGGCTACTGTCAATTAGCCGAAGGTGCACCTATATTTATAAATTTTACTATAATTTTCGTTTCATGTTCCATGTGCATCTACATTTCAGCAAGCTCATGCCTTGTCCAGTATCTATCACACAAAAGTTAATCTGCTTCTTCCGTGCATTCCAACTATTATGTTCTTTTTCCTAAACTTTATATGCTGGTCTATTTTAGTCTTTCTCTCCAGCTTCAACCAATTGATCAACCAGTACGCCTTAATCCCATATTGGTTAGGGTCGCTACTCTTTATCCAGTTGCTTCTATTCAGGTCCAATTCGTTCTGCTCCAAAATAAATTGTCTTTCAAGGCGGATTAAGGGTACTCTAGAATTAGAGTTCTTTAAACCTCACCCTTATCTCTGCACGAACATACAAGTCTAATCCTAATAGAAAGACACCTGACAGACACCAAACCTAATGTAAGTGTAGTCATAACAACTAAGATGTAAGCTCAATAGTTGATATTGTTTATACCGTTCCTTTGTTTCCATTGCTTTGAGATCTTAGCTTAATTTGCATTACTTCCATGAAATTGTAGGTCTTTTAGACCATTTATACCTATATGATTTTAAATCTACCTCACTCCATTTTATCACCTTCAATCCTCATTTTGTTGCACCTATGGCCAGTGCATATGAAGGTCTAAACAAGACATTACTAAATCATCTCAAATTACCTTCTTTCGTCCTCACTATGCTACTTGTACCCTCTGTTGAGTGTCGTGCTTTATAATCGTGTCCTATTTTTTATGAGTATGCGTCCATTTTAAAATTTGAATTTCTACGATATTCATCTTGTGGAAGTTGACGGGTATAAGAGGTCAGTATTTTCTCTTATATAAACCTTACTGGTCTCGCAAATGTTCTATCGAACTTGCCTTTCACTTTGTTATGTATCTTCATGTTGCGTGGCATTCTCATGGTACTCCTCTATTTAATCCATCCTATCTTATTTTATGTGTTACATTTTCATCTATCATACCTATCTCTCGGAAGACTGAGCTTAAATATCTGCATCTTTACATTTAGATCTTCACTGTCCGTACTGCTATCTCCCTAGACCTGCGCTAATCATATAATCTGAACATCTACTCAAGAATGGAATTTCCAAAGCAGCAACCTACTTGCTGGTTGAGTTGATTTCTTTTAGCTTCCGACTCTTTGAGAACTGGGAAAAGAATTAGCTAATGATTCTTGTATTGAGGCCTTTTCCTTTTTTTCCTTATTTTGTCCGTTGATTTCTGTAATTCATTTCTTTTCCTGTGTAGTTGGCTGTGTTGAATAATTGATGGGTATATTGTCTCTTCAACCTCCCCTAAAACTCTTACTCTCCAAAGTGTATCCATTCTAGTAATTTTTGGTAGTTCACTCGCTGATTTTGTTGATTAACACAACATCATACGGAAACATATGCACCATGGAACCTTCTATTAAAGAAACAAGAACTACTCGGAGCACGGCTTTGCTGCTCTGTGTCAAGAGCCCGAGAATCAGACCTCACAAATCGCTACTCTTTATCCAGTTGCTTTTATTCAGGTCCAATTCGTTCTGCTCCAAAATAAATTGTCTTTCAAGGCGGATTAAGGATACTCTAGAATTAGAGTTCTTTAAACCTCACCCTTATCTCTGCACGAACATACAAGTCTAATCATAATAGAAAGACACCTGACGGACACCAAACATAATGTAAGTGTAGCAATAACAACTAAGATGTAAGCTCAATAGTTGATATTGTTTATACCGTTCCTTTGTTTCCATTGTTTTGAGATCTTAGTTTAATTTGCATTACTTCCATGAAATTGTAGGTCTTTTAGACCATTTATACCTATATGATTTTAAATCTACCTCACTCCATTTTATCACCTTCAATCCTCATTTTGTTGCACCTACGGCCAGTGCATATGAAGGTCTAAACAAGACATTACTAAATCATCTCAAATTACCTTCTTTCGTCCTCACTATGCTACTTGTACCCTCTGTTGAGTGTCGTGCTTTATAATCGTGTCCTATTTTTTATGAGTATGCGTCCATTTTAAAATTTGAATTTCTACGATATTCATCTTGTGGAAGTTGTCGGGTATAAGAGGTCAGTATTTTCTCTTATATAAACCTTACTGGTCTCGCAAATGTTCTATCGAACTTGCCTTTCACTTTGTTATGTATCTTCATGTTGCGTGGCATTCTCATGGTACTCCTCTATTTAATCCATCCTATCTTATTTTATGTGTTACATTTTCATCTATCATACCTATCTCTCGGAAGACTGAGCTTAAATATCTGCATCTTTACATTTAGATCTTCACTGTCCGTACTGCTATCTACCTTGACCTGCGCTAATCATATAATCTGAACATCTACTCAAGAATGGAATTTCCAAAGCAGCAACCTACTTGTTGGTTGAGTTGATTTCTTTTAGCTTCCGACTCTTTGAGAACTGGGAAAAGAATTAGCTGAAGATTCTTGTATTGAGGCCTTTTCCTTTTTTTCCTTATTTTGTCCGTTGATTTCTGTAATTCATTTCTTTTCCTGTGTAGTTGGCTGTGTTGAATAATTGATGGGTATACTATATTGTCTCTTCAACCTCCCCTAAAACTCTTACTCTCCAAAGTGTTTATCCATTCTAGTAATTTTTGGTAGTTCACTCGCTGATTTTGTTGATTAACAGAATATCATACGGAAACATATGCACCATGGAACCTCCTATTAAAGAAAAAAGAACTACTCGGAGCACGGCTTTGCTGCTTTGTGTCAAGAGCCCGAGAATCAGATCTCACAAATCTCCACACATACTGTTAAATAATCAACGTGGCGGAATCACTTCGATTTCCCTAAAGACCAATATAAACCCGACAAACTGTTCTTCATTATTTTCAGTTCCTATATAAAACATCCCACTTCCCGTTGATAGTTTCCAGTCCCACTTGCCGAGTTGCCGTAACACCACGGTGCTAAATAGTATGCTTCTTCTAAGTTTATAGCGCTTGCTGAAAACAGAGCTTCTCTTATCAAAATCTCGAGAATAAATCACAAGTCTACTTGAACTTTCCCCTTTTCTGTTTATCAGGATTTTGAACTTACTAAACGTGTTTATTTGGTTGAAGAGTGTAGAGATGGAGGGTGGTTTCTGTGCTCTTTCCTGATAGATTGTGAAAATTGGACTTAATCAACCATATACACTTCAATAGTGAAAAGCTGAAACATGAATGTTGCTTTCTGGGTTACATCATATACAACTTACCTGCATACAGATCACACCTATAGATAATGATGTATGGTGAAACAACTCATTCACAAGTTCTGAAAAAGCCAACAACTCAGGGAAATATTATACAGTATCTCCCTAGGTGGGGGTTCATGGTTGGCCCTCTCACTGTGTGTGTCGTACCTGCCTCCTAACCAACCACTGTCTTATTTGCTTGAAAGCATGACATAACAGAATATAATCTTGGATACTAGCGTAATGTGAAGCGGAGTTTTATTTTAGGCACTGTCACAGCCTGGAGAGCTGTTAATGCTATTGATTTACTTTGATGTGCCTTTTGTTGGCAAGTTTTCTGGTTTCGGTAATGATAAAGTAACAAGTTTCTGGTTCCTATTGAGTGAAAAATGAGGAAATTCTAAGTAGTAAAATGAATTGAGTTAGTAATGCGATGTTACAGAAAATAGTTGTACAATTAGTTTCTTATTCTCCATAAGCTAGGTTCCAGAAATGGCATATGTCCAAATGAGGTCTCCCCATTCAAATCACTGATTTTATGCAAGCCCCACAGAAATGCTAGATTTATAGCGGTCTGGTCTGTCATCCACATACTTTGAGAGGTGAAGTGGATTTTCTGCACCTAATTAGTAAGATAGTAATACTAACACTTCCAATGTTAGGGGAATCTTTACTTCTTTAGCTCATTTGGTAGTACATGACAGTGATAGATATTAGTTGGGATTGCTGAACTGATCAAGATAGTTTTTCCTTGATGATATGCATCAGACAACTACCAACTTGCTGCTGGCTTATTGCCTATTTTCTCTTGGACCTCTGAGTAGAAAATTGTACCGACTCTGGGACAATTACACCTAAACTACTAAAGTAGAACAAAAGTGAGAATTATTTTATATGTTGATAATTCAAGATTTAGTTCAAGCCAACAATTAAAGATTTTTAACTTGGAAAGGATAGAGAACTTTGATCTCGATGTGGAAATCTGTTCGGTGTAAGGAACATGATACATTAACAGAGATTAAGATGAAATTTCTCCTCCTTACTCGAGTATGCATGATTGTATAGTGGTCGGTTTTAAGCCTATTTTCCTTTCATACACGATTTCATTTTTCATCACCAGTAATGATACTACTAATGTGCACTTATAGATGATCTAATTTGTCCCTGCTTTTTGGTCAATTTTCAGGTGCGTTTAATGCATGAAGCAGGTTATGAATTGGGAAACCTCGACGCCACTTTGATTCTACAAAGACCAAAAGTAAGTCCGCACAAGGAAGCGATTAGAGCCAACTTGTGTAAGCTGCTTGGTGCTGATCCATCAGTTGTAAACTTGAAAGCAAAAACTCATGAGAAAGTTGACAGTCTCGGAGAGAACAGGAGTATTGCTGCTCATACTGTTGTTCTTCTTATGAAAAAATAGTGAATAAAGGTGGTCAAGTTTGGTGTGTAAAACTTGTATACTCTAGCATTGGCAGCCATTCAGGAAGAACATCATATTGGTAAAAGAGTCATGGATATTTTCTATTAGTACTTCATAGTCAAAAAGAAGGGGAGCTTTGGCGTAACCGGTAAAGTTGTTGTCATGTGAACAGGAGGTCACGGGTTTAAGCCGTAGAAACAGCCTCTTGCAGAAATGCAGTGTAAAATTGCATACAATAGACCCTTGTGGTCTGGCCCTTCCCCGGACCCCGCGCATAGTGGGAGCTTAGTACACCGGGCTGCCCTTTTACTTCATAGTCAAAAAATGATATACCAGAAATTTGAATTCCCTGCCATTTCAGTAACCCTTCTTTCATCACTTAAGTCCTCCGGGTCAATTGGTTGGGAAACAAGTTATCCCATAATTAATTATTCCGAGATTAGTTATCCCACTCTCCCATAGGGATAAAAAACACTACAATATGGGAATAACTAACCGCAGGATTAATTATACTACGATTTTATCCCAATCAAACGTGAAATAAACTATCTAAAACTTTATCCCGTGATTATTTACCCATTGTCCTAGAAAGCCGTACAGTTGGTCAAAGTTTTTTTTTTTGTTTTCCCAATCCATTTTTATTTATATTTGACTTATAGCAGCTGGTCCAAGAAAACTGAAGAATACATAGTACTACAAGACTAATATTTATGATGACCAAAATATACTGTGATATTTCATCAACTTATTGGCCTTGAACTTTATCCTCTATATTAACTGAGTTAAATTCCACTTTCCACATTAGTACAACTTCTAGCATTTTCACAGTCAAATAAGTTTCTGCCTTGGTCTTTATTTTGAAGGACAAAACAGCCTTAAAATTGTTCAACAAAGTTGAAAGGCTACCATTCAATCCTAGTTTCTATATTCTTTTGTAGCATACTATGGTCTTGTTCTCTTCTTTTCCCCATTCACATCAGCCCAAGAAACAAGAACTTAGAATGATAATTAGAGAATTCAAAAATGATGCACACTCAAGATCTTGAATGGTTCTGCACTTGACCCAAATTAGTTGATAACTTGATTTCCTCAGCTTTTAATAGCAGAATGATTCTGGAATTAGAGACCCAATTCTTGAAATTAGATATTTGCATGTGCAGAATTGACTAAAGAAAAAAAAAATTGGTAATATAAAATCAGAAAAAAGAAAGACTCCAGTTTTAGTCACAGGTAGTTTAATTTCTGACTCAGATATTAATCCAGTGGACTATTGAAGTTTCAGCGCATGGTTGCCAGAGGCAAAATTCCTTTTGACTTTCAAAGAGAACTGAGAAAGTTTCAAACTATGTGAATGCATAATATTGAGGTGTTAATATTGACCAAAAATGTTTAACCAGTTGGATTAGGTGAGTGATGTCTTGATTAAGGGCTAGAACAGGTTTAATCTTAATTAATATTGGATCAACTTGGGCAACATATATTATAAGTCCAAATCAATTCATTAAAGAATTTTGTCAAAAACAACAACACACCCAGTAAAATCCCACTAGCGGATCTGGGGAGGGTAGAGTGTACCAGACCTTACCTCTACCCCGGAGCCGGAAGGGTAGAGAGGTTGTTACCGGGAGACCCTCGACTCATTAGAAGAGACAATAATATCAGAAAAGAAGCAAAAAGAATAGGTCCGTAACAACACAAGAAACCAAAAACATAATAACAGCAAATAAGTGGAAGAGCAATAACCCAATACTATGCAAAACAAAATAAATTGAAAATAAATTGTCAAAAGTAAAAATAAAAATTGAAAGAACCAAAGCAAGCCTAACAATGGTTTTAATGTAGGTTATAATTTTAATTTATTGTACAATGGCTGATTTTTAGCAACTTAATTGCATATTTAGAGAAAAAACAAACAAAAAAATTAATGAAAAAATGATTTTTAGTTGCACGATATCATTACCCAATTAAACTTCTATAAGGATATTTGAAGTTATTTATCTTATTGTATTATTATTAATCATGGATTTTTCATATACCTAGAATGTTCCTCGCAAATTGCGAAAACTAATTTAGAAGAATTAATGGATTGAAGATATAGTGTCACTTCACCATTCGTTGAAATTGAAATATGTATGAGATCGGGATCACGATATGTATTTATTAAATAAATTATTGAAATTCTAAAGTAATATTCTTACAGGATCATATATTTTTTTTCAACGATATTAATCCGCCTAAATTTGACCCGGCCCATTTATTTGACACCCTTAATTTGAAAATAGTAACCAAGCAAAAGAGCCACCCACATGGTTGACCAACTTTTCCTTTGTTCTCTTTTTTCCAAATTATTCTCATACTCAAATAGAAATTGTTTTCTTTTTCTTGTGACTAGTAATTTTATTGGTGAGAGTTGCACGCTAAAAACAATTAAGTTTGATTATTTGTTGACTATATTATTTCTGCTTATGAATCATATGCTTCTATTTCCCTTTATTTACGTATGGTTCAAATGTTGCTCTTGCTTTATTTTAAATGAGATAAAACACGTAGTAGATTAGGTCAATAATCACTTCTTTTTCGTTGTCTTTGCTTTCTTTTCTTTGTCTCACATAAAATAGAATTTTTTGACTCTATAAAATAGGATTAAATGGTATTCATAAGTTAGGCATTTAGGTCTATTAAATTCAAGTTCAAGACAAGTATTTGTGCTATTTAGGTACAAATGGGATTATCGATCAAACATTAATTTTATAATATCCTTTGAACTTTGGTATTTTTTTTTGCAAAATGCGCCTTTACAATCAGCTAGCACGTCTAAACGTAATTATAAACAAAACTATATATTCAAGAAGCACCCAGTTATATTATAATCACTACTCCATTCGGTCCAATTTAATTGTTTTTTTGAGTTTTTACACATATTAAGGAATTTACCTTTTAACATTAATTAACAATGAAATTGACCATATTAACCTTTACTATCTCTTTAATTTGTTCATTTGAAATATAACAGATATTTCGAGACTCTTTAGTGACAACTTTAAAAAATAAATTAATTTCTTTTTGATGTCTGAAAAATTAAATATTGCGAACCACAAGAAAATGCCAAAAAAATACCAAAAGATCAATTAAAGTGGACTGGAGTGAGTCTTTGATCACGCCCAACTATACCTTATAAAAAGGACAATGCGGTCGTTGCAAATATAATCCGGTTTACAAGTCCGGAGTCGAATCCCACAGAGAACTAAGGTTTAGCTACAGCTGTTCACTATCACCAAGAAGACAAGCTTGAACAATTCATAACTTATAGATATTAAGATTCTTCTGTTCAACTAATTAACTAACAAATTGAAATAGTAAATTAACAACTAACGATACTGAGGGTTAGAGAAAAGATTAAGGAGGTCTAGAGTTATGATTTCCCCAATTGTCGGAATCCTTCCCGCTATGTCTTCTATAATTTCGCCTAAGTATTCTCTACCGATCATGAGCACTCTTATTACCGTAAATCTCTCCCGAGTAATTACGACAATTTACTAGACGCGCTCTCCCGAGCTACGCTAGCTGGCTTTTAATACAGCTCACTTCAGATCGCACCCAAGGCTTCGTTATCCCTAATCCCGCCTTTAAACCTTCGGTTATTGGTCCTTCATATATTCTGGGAGTGGTGTTGTTCAACAACTACCTAAATATGCACTCTCTCCCGAGTTATGCATACTAAATAGGCACAGCTAATTGAGAGCTCTTCAATCAACCAGAATATAAACGTAGTTGAACAAATAGAGAAAAGCTATGGCTCAATTATATAAAAACATAACAAGAATTTATCCTACAAAAGGTTCTACCAAAACTCTAGATAACAAATTAGCTATTCATAATAGTATGTAAAACTACAATACTAAAAGTCATAACCAACAATGGAAAATAGGAAGAGGAAGGAAAAACTCGTAGAAGAATTCTCCGCCTTGCTCCCAATGTGTTCTTGCCTCCTTAGGTCGAATCTATGTCTCAAAATATGTCCCCTCCTTGTTCTTGGCCGGCCTCTTTTGTTTAATATAGGGTTTAGGACTTAAAATCCCATGTTTTGCACTTTAGTCCCTGAAATTTTCGCTTCCTGCCGCGGTCGCGGTGGAACCGCGGCCAAACATGCCCTCTGATTCTTCAGTTGTCCGCGAGTACACTCTGCCGCGGTCGCGGAAAAACTGCGGTTTTTCACCCTGTTCCGTTTCGAATTTGGAAAAACGTAAAACATGAAAGTTGTAGCCCTTTGAGTTAGCTTTCCAACCATAAATTGTGGAGCCCAAATGGAGTTCTGAGCAAAAAGTTATGTCTATTTTACTAGACAGTGCGCAATATGCCTCCTCAAGCCTTCATTCGTACTTAATTATCAAATTTGACCCCCGAACACGATCCCGGCTTAATTCCTTGAGCTTTTACTCAGACTTCAAAGATTCAAATCACTTAAATTCATTCCATAACATCTATATAGCTCGGAATCACACCTACAAGGCATAAAACACACAATTAGTGCAAAACACTAGCGATTAAAGCGCAAACTCAATTAAAGTGCAGTAAATTCGAGTGTAATAAGCGACTAAAATATGCAATTATAGCCTATCATCAATTACACTAACAATCATTTCTCTTCCTTGTAAAAAAGTGTAACGGTTGCAACACTAAATAATTGTAACGGCGGTACTTTGAAAGGACACCTCCCTATGTTATAGGAAACTTGCAACAATGAACAAATGCAAGAGAAAAAACACTTGGAACAAATACAATACTAAAACGAAAGAAGAAGAGAAAGAAAGGTGAGAAATTAAACGGATCATGTTATTGATTCCTAAGTCAAATTAAAATGTCATCTTCTCTAACATCTTATTCTTTCTGTCCACATGATATTTAAGCAAGGTTGAACCCTTTATTCCCAATAGAGGATATCTTAGTAGAAGTTGTTGTCGTATCTTAATCACTGTAAGATATGAATTATATATATATTATGCAAATTTTGTGATAATTCCAGTTATTTGCTTTTAGTCATGCTTAAAAAGGAGATCGGTCTATGTTGTCACAAAGATTTTCACTCCAACCTCATGTCATACTCATTGTAGATTTTAAAGAATTCTCCTTTCATTTCTTTAAAGTAATTGCAGATAATACTCAGTACCCTCTCACTTTTAATTCCTTGTGTAAGAGGAAAAAAGGTATATATGCATGGAAATTTTGTTTGTTGGAAGATGTGTTCAACAAGAGGATGGTTAGCCCACTGCAGTTCTATTATGTAATAATAACATCAATTTGGATTCAAAACGGTGATGAAGCAAGAGTAAAAAGGACTCCTTCAGTTTGTGTGGATCATGTGTTATGCCTTCTTCTATTTGCGCAAAAGTTTGTAAATCAAATGGCCAAGCAAAAATAGAAGACACCTAATGTTGAACTCTTAGAGATCGTAGGAGACACAATTAATGACTCTACTTCTTCTTATAAGACTACAAAAACTTAGTTTTCTGTGAGATTGTGGTACTTCTAGAGTTTTAGTCTTAAATTTTTTTATCATTTGATTTATTTATTTTTTACTGCAATAACTAATTTTTTCGGATTTGAGAGTGCTTCAGTCTTTAAAATAGTTAAAAGTTTAGAAGTTTATTCTACTTTGTTTCTTATTATTTCTCTGAATTTATTGAGGTTTCTTATATATAAGCTTACTTCGGGATATGTTAACATAGAAATAAAACGAAACTTCTAAATTTTTATTGAGAATTGAGTGAAGAAAATGGAGATTCGTTGGCATAAAGAAGGGTGCAATAGTTTTTTTTTTTCCTAGAGTTACTGTACGACTAGGGAGAAAAAGAAAGAAAAA
>NW_017670407.1:157322-239242 GCF_001879085.1 Nicotiana attenuata | reverse complement strand
ATATATAAAATATAGGAAAATAACATTAGCAAAGAGGGTGATAATGAAAAAAATAGAATTTATATGGTAGAGGGGAGTCTAAGGAATAAAGATGTAAAGAATCATGTATTAAAAATAAAACATGCAGTTCGTGTGATCTGTGATTTTACTAATATATATATATATATATAAAATTATTTCTAAATATATGGGTATCATTTATAACCGCGCAAAGCGCGGCAAATTCCCTAGTTATCATATAAATTGAGGAATCAGACAATAAGAACACCGAAATAAGTTTATCCTAAAACTAGTGAAATTGTGGTGAAGATATTTAGAAATGATCCCTTTTTATAAATTTAAGCGAGATAGAAGAGATAAAAAAATATTATCTACATACATACAGAAATTAATTCTATATACTTTATGAACCAAAAATTCATAAACATTTTGCATAGAGCTGAAATGCACTTCATTTTCGTCGTTTACTTCAAAATAAAAAAATTAATAATAATAATGTTCTAAGAAATTTATTTTTGAATCTCTCTCTCCTCTCTATATATTTCATTTAATTTATTAGTAAAACATTTCTATTTCTAAAATATTCTTGTACTCAAATTAAAAAAAAAAAACGTGAAATCTAAAGTTAAGAAGCTAAACACAAAAAAGAATTTTGTTTTTTAACGTGAAGGTAAAAGAAAGTTTGATAGTAATACAATTTACCAAAAATCTAGTACCATGCAATATGTATATGCCAGTCTTGCCATATGCACTAAATACCTCCAATTCCTTCTTTATAGCAACTCTCAAATGCTATCGTGTTGTATTTTCCAGAAGGAAAAATGACTCCATTATTAATTTTTTAATAATTCAACAAACATCCCTTAACAACTCATGTCTACTCCTTTAATTGTTCGTCAATCGTGAAACAATATTTTTCATTTTTTAAAATATTCTATAAGTCCCAAGAAAGAAAATATACAGACAATAGAGAACATGAGTGTCTCACTCTCATAAGCAAATCTTTTCAAGAAGTTCACTGCAATCACTACTTGTTCGATAACATAGAAGTGTAAAAACTCGATATTTTACTTTCCAGGAGGTAACTCCTCTAATCAAGATTGCGCTAAATTTCAAAGAATGGCTTATTACAAATCGATGATTTGGATCTATCACTCCATCTCAACACTATTTTCCGTCCATTTCACATTAAGCTCCTGGCTTTTTAGATTTAGAGAATAAGAACCAATGCAAGAAGGAAGTAAATTCTTTAAAGTAATAAACAAAGTGGCCAAGAAATTAGTAAGATGACATTTAATCAAATTGTGACGAATATACTCATGGCAAATATGCTATTTTATTTTTGGTAAGGAAATGCAAGATATATATATTTCTTGCATCGACATAGGCAATGCTAAGCGCTGAATGATTGTGACTGATGCTATATTTTCTTCCACATCATTTGTGTGTTGCCTTTGTGCATTACTTTAATATATATGTGAAAAGTGAGAGAGCAAAAAGTGCAGCAAATGAAAAAGAAATAAAACTAAGAACATTGACCTTTTTTAGGAGAAAAAAAAAATCGTACCACACCAGAAACAACTCTCATTGTTAATTTTTTTTTTTCCGGAAAGAATGCATTAACTTTGTCCCATATCTTTGACATTATGTGGTACTTCTCCATAATTTTTATTTTGCTCATGGCATCACCAATCTTTTGTCTCTTTTGGCAATTCTTTCCAAAACATATGAGTTACTTATATAGGCATATATGGAGAAATATTATAAAATAGTGTCATATCTTACACATTAAACATTTGGGGGTTATGGAAATAAAAGGCATGAGAGTTATGAGTAATATTAAACATAGAAGTTATGAAGATGAAAAGCATGAGAATTAAGAGTAATTTAAACATAGAAGTTATGGAAATGAAGAGGTGTTAGTTAATGTACGTAGCCTCTCCTTATTTTATTTATTTATCAAGAAGGATGTAATTCATGTGTATTAATTAAAATTAAAATTATACTAAAATGAGGTAAAAACCCAAAAAATGCAGAAAAAGGATAAATGTGAATGAAGGCCAAAGAGGTGCCACATAAGCTTTTTCATTCCCTACTTTATATATAGATATAGATGGGTCTAATTATAGATGGGTCTAATTCTCTAATGTTCAGATTCCCATATTAGTAAACCTTAACTGAAAAAATCCAAACGTTCTTAGCCAAAAACCTACCAAACAAAAAACAAATTAAACAGTCTACCCTTTGTTATTACAATAACGACGATTTTCAGCATGAAATCATAAACTTTAAAAAGAAAGAGAAGAAGATTAGGGGAAAAGTATACTAACCTTGATGAAAAGAATGAAACGCAGAGAGATTCTTCAGAGTTATGTTGGTAATTGTGAGTAAATTATTGTGTAATAGCCTAACAGGAGAGGAAAGTGACAGACAATTCTAAAATTTTCTCAGGTTTGTGTAGGAGATAAGGCCACGCAGTTATAGGTATAAAAAAATGGCAGGGTAAAATGACAATTATACGCATGATGGACCATCTTTCCTTTTATATATAATAGAAATGTAATGAGCCTGCCCATTTTTCCTTGTTAAAGTATGTAAGAATTTAAGTTTAAGCCAGCCGGCAACAGAAGAAATAATTGTGCTTTCACTTGCCTGGAGTAAAGCAGGCCGTTTCTTTAAAATCTTTACAGTTATTAATAGGATTTGAACCCTCCAAAAAGACAAGCATTACCAATCTCTGGAGTCCGGAGCAAGAAAATAGAGCAGTATCAGCGACAGAAAGCGTCCTTGGTAGGGGGATCTGAAAAAATGTTAGCAGGGGCCATACTAATCCAGGAGTCCCCTGAGAAAGGGCTCTCGCTCAAAGGATCACAGGTACGCTAGGGATAACAGGGTTATGACTTCTTATCGACGGAGTCAAACAGGAAGGATCAATCCACATCAAATTCAATAATCATCAAAGCACATACCTGACCATTTCGAGTCTTGCACGTTTTTATCCTAACAAAAAGCTACGGGTTCAACAAGAACCTAGAACACAAATGTTTGTAGGGCAGTACAAATAAAATTGGTATTGCTAAAATAAAAATAAACATTAGGTTTAACCAGCAAAAATGTTTGATCAGTCTAACGCGACCACGCATTTTAAGCAGTGGTAGCTGATTGAGCAGCAAGTCTCTTCCGTGCCTCTTCAATGATGGACAACTTGATACCTTTTCCTTTAGGGAGGGATACCCATGGCTTAGTACCTTTTCCGAGAGTGAACACATTACCCAAGCGGGTAGCAAACTCATGCCCTTGGGCATCTTGAATGTGAACTGTCTCGAAACTACCCTTATGCTTTTCCCTGTTCTTAATAACACCAACACGCCCCCTGTTTCTACCACCAGTCACCATGACAACATTTCCGACATCAAACTTGATGAAGTCAACAATCTTATTGTTCTCTAAGTCCAGCTTGATGGTATCATTGGCCTTGATGAGAGGATCGGGGTAGCGGATTGTTCTTCCATCATAAGTGTTGAGGTATGGAATACCCTTCTGTCCAAACTGCACAGATCGGACCTTGCACAGCTTAAACTGTAATTAGCCAAAAGAAAATTAGTAATTACTCAAACAAGGCAGTATTCCACAATCCTACAAGCTGGAAACAATCAGCAGAAACTGAATTGTTCCAGAGTACAAAAAAATGCAGGATACTTTTCTCAAAGTCCATAGTGCAAAAATCAAGAATGCATCAGAAGCGAACCTTGGCTTCCTCATCCCTAACTGAGTGAAGACGAAATCGGCCCTTTGTGTCATACATGAGGCGGAAGTTCTCATTTGTCTTAGGAATTGAAACAACATCTGTATTTCAAAAAGAATGGGCATTACTAATTTGAGGAACTCAACCAACTAGAACACAGGAAACAAACAGAAAAACAGCAAAAAAGGTCATTAACGAAAAATGTTCGTTGAAAACTGAACATTCTTGATTTGAAGATTTAAATCCTTGCAGTATTACTCGAAGATGCAAAACCACACCAAATTTAAAGGAAGTACTCTTACCCATAAAGCCAGCGGGGTAAGTCTTATCTGTCCTAACTTTCCCATCAACCATAACAAGTCGTTGCATTAAAATTGAAATAACCTCGCCGTATGTCAGAGCATACTTCAGCCTGTTTCTCATGATAATGATCAACGGCAAACACTCCCTTGATTTGTGCGGACCAGACGAAGGCTTGGGAGCCTACAGAAGTAAAAGAGACAACTCTTCGAGTAAAGAAGCAGGAAAACATCAGAAATTACGCACGGGCTACTATGATAATTGATGTCTTACGAAAGCTCCTCCAAGCTTGTCAAGCATCCAATGCTTTGGGGCATTGAGCCTCTTCAAATGTTTCTTCAAACCTCTAGCCTGTACATGAATATAAAAACAACGTTACATTTGGCAATATCACTACTGAATGTACAACAGTTCCAAAGAGTTCGGGCCAGCTATTTAAGTCCACTACCAATAGAAAATGACAAGCATCTGAAGCCAATTGTAAAATTCAAAATCCATCAATGTCGAAGAGATCTCATGCAGTTATTCGAGATAGAATTAGTTAACTGCATCCTTAGATGCAAGGATATGAAAATTATCTCAAAATTTGCACTTAGTGAAAATGATATTTACAAGATATAGAAATAATAAATTGCTCAATAAACTGTAGGGGCTCATTTGGTTCACAGAATAGTTAAGCATTGATTGTAATACAAGTTTTGATAAACCAGCACATTAACAATATATAGATTGTTATAGAGTGGATTATACTGCCAAAATTCTCATCTACGGATTGCGTTCAAAGTCAAAAGTTAGCTTTAAGTATTTTGTTTATATTTTACGAGATATAGAATACACAAGGTTCGTTATCCAGCAAATAATAGTACGAAGCTTGTTGTCTGGTGAAATACAAAAAACAATATTGTCATTAGGGATCTCGACTAGGGGTGGTAATTTGAGCCCAAACCCATCCAATCCGTCCAAACCGCCCAGAGATTAATGGGTTGGGCTACAAACATTTTAGCTCATGGGTCAATTTGGGACAAGCCCCCATTATTTCATATAGCCCATTCTAGCCCATTAAGCAGCCCAAATACAACCCATGAAACTCACCCAAAACAAAAGGTATCTCAACCCAACTTATGTAGAAATTTACTTAGTTGCTCCAATTTTACCTTTTTTTTATATTTTCTATTTTCTGTTCTTTTGACCCATCCAAATTAAGCCCAACCGCGCATTTGCCACCCCTAATCTCTGACTCAAAGTGAAAGATTATCTTTAAGGAATCTTTTTAATCATTTTAGGCTCTCTTATCCAGGTAGTACTATTCCACATTCCATTGGCATAAGATAATACATAGATTATCTCTGTTTTGAGATACATAAAGTAACATATATATTTCGGCGTTAAGCTGTGGTAGTATTAGTAAAGCAGAGTTTTATAGTTGAAATCAAATGATGTATTAGACATATAAATTTATATAAGTAAAGCGATTATGCCTTCTTTATACAGCGAACCAAACGAGCCAGAAATGGCGCAATAACACTAGATAAAACAAGTATAATGAGAAACAACGACCAAAACTCCAATGAGAAGCAACACTGATTTTATCTAACAAGGAATAAACTGGAGAAAGAAACGAACCATTTTGGTGGTCTTTAGGTTTGAATCAGCAGCCTCACAGCTCCGCCACTTTCTGCAGTAACTAAGCTTACCTGCTGCTTCGCTGATGTGAAAGCCACCTTATAAACCCTAATTTTTAAGCTTCCATGTCTCCTTAAATACTAAGTTCAAACCCTTCTTAGCCCAACTCTGATTTGGGCCATATGGACTGCCTTTTGGGGTTGGTTTTTAAAAATAGTCAGATTTACAACTGGTCCTTCAAAAATAGTCTAATTTCAAAAGTAATCGAAATTAAGCCACTTTTCATGTAAAGATAAATTTGAGCGAAAACACTGTTCAAAACCCGGAAAATACTCCAGTATATTATGCTGGAGTTCCAGCATAAGTATACTTGAACTCCAGCATATTATACTGGAGTTCCAAGATAGTATGCTGGAACTCCAGCATAATATGATGGAGTTCCAGCATAAATACACTAGAACTCCAGCATAATATACTGGAGTTCCAGCAAGTATAATGGTCCAGTATAATATACTGGAGTTTGGAACACCAGTGCTCCAGTCTCCAGTATATTATATTGGAGCCAGCAAAGTATACCGGTCCAGCATAATATGCTAGATTTCATACACAAGTGCACCGAACTCCAGTATATTATGTTGGACCAGTCTATATTGCAGCAAAACGGTGGCTATTTTTTATTAACTTGATAAACGCTGGCTATTTTTGATTGATCAGTCCAAAAACTGACTATACCGTGAAATTTTGGGCCTTTTGGTGGAATTTCTGATTGGGCTTGTATACCCAACCATTTTACGCACGTTTTCTCCGAGAATATTAGGAAAAATATTTATTTGGGCAATTATCCTTTAGAACATTTTTATAAAGGGAAAACCAGTGATATACGCCAAAAATAGACATTACTTATCAATAAGGAATTTTTTCCTTACTATACGATATTTAAAATTTATTTACCAAAATTGTCCTAGTTTTGTATATTACTCACCCTAAACAAGGATTCCTTATGACTTATATACAATCCATTATTCGTGCCTTAAATTAAGGGATTTAGTTACATCATTTTCCTTTTTTCTCTCCTCTCCTCTTTCCTCACTGACGCCTCTTTCATCAATTTTTCTTTCTTTCTTCATCACTATCTCTCACCGTCTTTCTCTCTCAATAAGGTAAGCCTAAAAGTTGTCTTCTGCCAATCAAACTATTGAAGTAATCTTCAGGTCGTAGGAATTGAAGATTTGAACACTAACCTATCATAAAGATTTGAATTCGAATTTGGATTTTCAATAATTATTATTTGTTTGGATTGGTGTTGTTGCAAATAATTGGGAATATTGTTTGGAGTTTACATCTCAATTTTGAGGGTGGTTGATGAAAATTAGACTTGGTTTTGGCTGAATTTCATATTGAAACTCGAAGAAAAAGAACACATGACATACAATATACTTATGAAATATAAATTGTATTATGTTGTAGTTATATATTTTGTTTTATTTGAATGTTGTATGAAAGTTGAAAAATAGTTTTATAGTGTATGAATCATCATATAAAATTTGTATTTAAGTTATCAATACTATCTTTTTACATAAAGTTGTTGATATACACCAAAATTTGTCCAAAGATTTTACGAGATTAATAATTATCTTGCGGGGCCAGTAAAGTATTCTGCTTCACTTGATTGGTTAACTTACCGAATACAGTAATCTATCATAAATTAACGAAACCTATTTAAATCAGCACTAAAATGGATACATCATACTTACAATTAATATTATACAATTTGATGGTATGGCAAACATAATAATACAAATTGATATATCTACTACATACTAAAAATAAATTTCATATAATTAATTATATAGTATACACTTATTTACAACTTATCTACAACGTTTATACATTATTTTTACCCAGTTAAAGTACATCTACAATATCATACAACTTAAGTATAATTTTCATACAAATTTTATACAGTATATCTTTTGTATTTTATTTGTATATATATTATATGTGGTGTGTGTTTCTTCCTCTCTAAAAATCCAATCAAAACTTTCTCTCTTAATACAATTTTGATACATATCAATAATTTTTTAGGTAAAAAGATAGTATTGATAACTTAAAACAAATTTTATAGCGGTTCGTACATTATACAACTATTTTTCAACTTTCATACAACATTCAAATGAAAAATTATATATAACTACAATAGAATACAATTTACATACAATTATACTACAACTTTACTACAATTTCGTAAGTATATTGTATGTCAATCTGAAATTCAGCCAAAATCAAGTCTAATCTTCACCAAACATCCTCAAAATTGAGATATAAGCTCCAAACAATATTCCTAATTATTTGCAGTAATACCCAATCCAAACAAATCATGGTTTTTGAAAATCCAAATTTGAATTCAAAGCTTCAAAGTCTTTTTTATGGCTGTCAATGGTGAAGAGTCAAACACTTTCAAAATTTATTGATTGACAATTTCAATTTTAACACCAATTGTGCAACATGAAAGGAGATTGCTAAGTTAAAACTCTATAGTAAAACGATTGAAATCCATTGATGAATTCTATTAAAAATATATACAACAAGAAAGGATAAAAAATGGAGAACATTATAGGAAGAAAAAATGGGGACAGAACATAGAATGAGGTATTGAAAGACAGAGAGAGATGGAGAGAGAGCGCAGAAGGGAGAGAGAATAAGGATGAGAAATAAGTGATTCCTTATTCAATTGTTAGTATAAAAGGGATACTCATTTAATTCCTAAAATGTATATAATTGGTAAATTGTATATGCCTATGTAATTAAATTGAAACTTGAGTATGGAGGGTAATAAAGTTTCAAATAGTGTATAGGAAGGTAAAAATCCCTATTAATAATTAGTCATTAAATCATTCTATCAAAAATAATAACAACAAACCCAGTAGTTTTCCACAAGTGGGGTCTGAGGAGGTTAAGATATACACAGCTTTACCCCTACCCCTGGAAAGGGCGGAGAGACTATTTTCGATAGACCCTCGGCTAGAGAACGATTAAAAAATAAAAGGTAATTGCAACAAGTAGGAATAACAACAAGATAAAATAAGATCGAATTAAGGGTGTTAAATGGTCCGGGACAACCCATTTGCGGACCGGCCCGGACCGGTACATAGGGGGTCGGGTGGGCTGGATTACTGGGTTAGGGGGGTTGGTCCGTTTACTTTCATTCATCCGGTTAACTAGATCGTTCAAACCTGGTCAACCAAAATCCCTGTAGAACTAGTTAACCGGCCCAACCCGGTCCAGACCGGTTTAACGGCTAGATTTCAATTTTTTTAAAAGGTCGAAGAACATTGGCAACGGTCAGCTGCCTTATGGCCGTTGCCCGACGTTATTATTGCACAAATAGCCCTTTTTGGGCAATTTGTTTTATAAAATAATACTTTTTGTAATTACTTATTTAGCCCTTTGAAAAACTATAAATACATCCCCCCCTTCTTCATTTCTTCATTCATCTCTCATTTCTCAAACTCATATTCTCAATTCAAGTTAAATCATGCCCCGTACTTCTAGAGTGCGCTCATATGTTTGGGAACACTTTGAGGTGGTAGAAGAAAATGAAGAAGTTCTCAAAGTAAAGTGCAAGAACTGTGGTCTAGTTTTAAATCTTCGTCTAAAGTGGGTGGGCACAGGCTGTTTAAGGAGGCATGTGAAGAGTTGTCTTAAGCGTCCTCCAAAAATTCGTATTTAAGTTGATTTGAGATAATTTTTGTTATTCCAAAATTATTAGACGTATTTATGCTTAATGTTTTGGTTTATTAGATTAATTTGAAGTATTATTATGCAATGAAAATTTAGTTTTACTCTTTTTTCGTTAATTTACTTGTTGTTAAATGCAAACTTCAATTTGTAAGTTTGAAATAAAAAAAGCACTTGCAAACTATAATTGCGATTTTTTTTCCATCTTCATTGTATTCTTTATATTTTTACTTTATATTAATATAAAATACAATAGTTATACAAAATAGAAAAAAAATACTAGCCCGGCCCCTTGGACCCGTAACCCTTACGGTTCATTTTTTACCCGGATAGACCCGGACCCGTTAAGCCCAGTAAGCCCTAACCCGTAACCGGCCCGGACTGAAACCCGGCCGGTTTCATTTTTTCCTAACCCGGACCGGCCCAGACCGGCCCGGTCCACCCGTTTAACACCCTTAGATCGAATCCAAGAATGCAGTCAAACTCTAGGTAGTAATAGCAATCTATGAATAAAAGATATCATACTAACACTAATGCTAGCGAACGGAGTAAGACAAAAAGAAATGCTCGACTACCTAAGAACCTTCTATCATAATCTTTAACCTCCACACCCTCATGTCTAGGGTCATTTCCTCAGTCAGCTCCACCTGCGCTATGTCCTGCCTAATAACCTCTCCCCAAGACTTCTTAGGCCTACCTCTACCCCTCCTGCTACCCACGAGGCTAACCGCTCGTACCTCCTAACTGGGGCTTCTATACTTCTCCTCTTAACATGCCCGAACCATCTCAACCCCGCCTCCTGCATCTTATCCTCCATAGAGATCACTCCCACCTTTTCCCAAATAACTTCATTGTTACTTGTTATTACTATGAATTTATTCATATTTTTTTTGAAGTGCGTAAAAATAAAATAACGTCCCTATATAAAAAATAATGTTTAAAATTTAATTAAAATGGTCAAAATTCCATAACAATAAAAGTGATAATTTTGTAGTTAAATTCAAAGTTTTTAAACAAATATAATAAGTGTTTATTATATTTCAATTTTAAAATAATTATAATACCCAACTTAATTAAACTTTTTAAAACTTGTCAGAAGTATGAATTTATCAACTTAGTTTATGTGACGAGTGTATGGATCGTTTTGAGCACTAGCCTTAATTTTTGTTCTAAGACCTATCATAGCTCCATTTGGTATTATATGACTTGCGTGCATGGTCCGTACTATTTTTCGGGAAGCTCTTATGTGAAATTTTGAAGGAAACATGATTTTTGACTTAAAATGGGCCTAGAGTTGACCACAGTCAACAATATAGGTAAATGATCTCAGATTTGTATTTTGACGATTCCAGTAGGTTGATATGATGTTTTTGGATGTACACATGTTCGGTTGGGATCCCGGGTGACTCGAGCGCGTTTTGGCGCATTATGTAAAAAATTGGAAAAATGAATTTCAAAATTGAAATTATGAGTTTTGATGTTTGATTCTTGATAATCCATGCTATATTGATTATTTGAGTTAGCGAGCGAGTTTGTAGGCTGTTATTATACTTGTGTGCATGTTCGAATTGGAGCCGAGAGGCTTGGGTGAGTTTCAGATGTGTTATGGTTGAGTTTAGAACTCCTTATGCACAATAACTAGTGTGTTCTGTTGCAAGTCTCGTATTTGCGAAGACCTGATCGCAATTGCGAGCCTCGCATTTGTGATGTAAGGATTGCAAATGCGAATGTGGGGCTGGGACTGAAGTCTTCGCAAATGCGAATAGGCGAGTGGTCACATTTGCGACCTAGGAGTCGCATTTGCGACTTGGACCTAGGACAGGCAGCTTCACAAATGCAAAGCTTAACTCGCATTTATGATGGATGGACTCTTCACAATTGCGAAAGAACAGTCACAATTGCAACATCTGTGAGTTTGTTGCATTGGTCGCTTTTGCGATCAGTGTTTCGCAATTGCGGATATTGCAATTACGAATAAGGGTTTGCAATTGCCACGTCTGCATATCGGTAAAATTTAGGAAAAACAGGACTTACCAAATTCATTAGTAGGAAACTTTAACTAGTTTTCAATCAATTCTCATTACTTTTCCATGAATTTTAATATCTAATCCATGAATTTCAAGGTAGAAATTAGGGGTTTTGAGTATAATTTAGGAATTTTGTGAAATTGAGATTTAGACCTCAAATTGAGGTCGAATTTCAAAACAAATCACATAACTGGGCTCAGAAGTGAATGGGTAATCCAAAATTTGATCGGAATCTCCAATTTCGACTAAGAGGGCCCAGGGTTGACTTTTGTTTACTTTTTCAAATATGATCAAAATTGAACCTTTTTTCATTCATGGGTAGTTTCTAAAGCTTATTTTGAATTGTTTGAACGATAATTGGCTATATTCGGTTGGTTTGGAGGCTTGTTCAAAAGGAAAAGCCGTGGTTGATTATTGATTTGATTGCGAAAAGAGGTAGGTATCGTGGTTAACTTTGATTTGAGGGGATTAAGATAGAATCGAGTCTACTTGCTATGTTAACTATGTGTTGTGGCGGAGTATATGTGAGGTGACGAGAGCATATGCGTTGGCTATGGGATAAGCATGTGGGTTGAATTTGCCTTAACTGTACCATATTATTTCATTTACTATGTCTTCTATGCCTTAGATAGATTGCTTAATCTTTGACTAGTTGCTTTCAAGTTATTTCTTATATCAAATTGTTTCAATATATAGTGTTGAGAACGTGAAACTTGTAATTGGTTGTTCTCTATGATTGTGTAAAGATTTTCATATGACAAACATTTATTGAAGTGTATCTGCTTCCCACCTTACTTGATATTTGTGTTGTTGTTGCTTGGTGAGGAAGAGTGAAGAGCCCGAAGGGTGTTGCCATGCCTCGTTTGCATGTTGATATCATTGATTGAGTGATTGTGAGGTTAAAAGCGTGAAGGGTGATGTCGTGCACATACTTCTTTACACTATATGGTAAGGATGAGAGTAAAAACACGAAGGGTGATGTCATACATTTGCATTTATGATATATGGTGAGGATGAGAGTAAAAGCATAAAGGGTGATGTCGTGCACTTTGTTGTCTTTATTGCTTGATTTGATTTTTGAAATGTGGACTTCACTTGATGGTTTCGGTGCTTATTTTGAAAGAGGTTTGGTTGGTGTTTCTTGCTTATTGTTTCCGCGTATTATCCCTTTCTACATGTCCCAACCCTGTTATTACTTGTGATGCTTTATTTATTATTCTGTTGCTTTATGTATATAACTGCATAAGTGTTTAGTAGGTGTCTTTTCCTTAGCCTCGTCACTACTTTGTGGGAGTTAGGCTCGACACTTGCTGAGTACATTGGGTCGGTTGTACTCATACTACACTTCTGCACTTTTTGTGTAGATTCTGGTGTTGGTCCTAGCGGCGTTTACTGGAGGCTTGCTCAGACTGTTATTATCCGGAGACTTGAGGTAGATCTGTACGGCGTTCGAGGACCCTAAAGTCCCCTTCTTATCTCTATTATTGTATATATCATTCAGACAGTTGTATTTTATTCATACCTTGTTGTAGCAATTTTAGCAGTTCATGTACTTGTGACACCAATTTCTACGTGTAGACTAGACTGTGTTGGTTTTAGATTTATATGTTATGGGCATTTAATACTTATACTCTTAATCATTTGTTTTAAAATTTTTAAAATTGATTAAGTGATTAACTAGAGTTGCTTGCCTAACAAGTAGATGTTAGGCACTATCACGGCCCCGTGATTGGATTTCAAGTCGTGACAATTTAGTTTACTTTGAAAGGTGAATATGACGTTTAGCTAATGAAGTTTTCTTATTAAAGAGTTGAAACATGAGGGGGAAATAGGACTCTTAAACCTAAAAGGAAGGACAAGTAGTCCTAAATATAATGAAAATAATTAAATATTTATTTTAATTATTAAAAAATAATTAAGTAACTATTTTGTCTAGGGTAAAATTAATTTTTAATGATAAAAAGGAGAACAATATTTCTTAAGGGCTACTACTGAATATTTGTAGTGACGCGACCGATCATTTTGTGTATTGTAGCCTCGTTACCTTATTTATTGCCTCTTCTATATTGATTCGTGATTTTGTGACTTGCTAGGGTGGTTGAATTGGTTTCCGGAAAGTTTTGGAGTGAATTAGGACACTTAGTCCCAAGGTTGAAGGCTTAAGTTGGAAGAATTTACTGGAGTTTGACTTTTGTGTAGATGACTTCGAAATGGAGTTTAGATGTTTCTAATAGCTTCGTATGCTGTATATCCGAATATTGATTTCGAGGTCAGTATGTTAGTGTTAGGTTTTTTGGCGAAAAATGGAAAGTTGAATGTTTGGAAGGTTGCGTGGTTTGACCGAGAGTTGACTTTATTAATATCGCGTTCGGATATTGGTTTCGGTTGGAGTAGGTCTGTTGTGTCATTTGGGACCAGTGTGTAAAATTTGAGGTCAAAGTTCATTTGATATGGTTCGACATCGATTTTAGATGCTGGAAGTTCATTAGTTTCTTTAGGCTTGAATTGGGGTATGATTTGTGATTTGGATGTTGTTTGATGAGATTTGAGGTTTCGATTAAGTTCGTATCGTGTTTTAGGACCTGTTGGTATGTTTGGATGGGGTGTTGGGGAACCAAGGGGTGTTTCGGATGAGTTTTGGACAAGTTTCTTCATGTTTGAGTTGCTGATCTGATACCTGGTGTGGTCTTCTTCGCATTAGCGACACAAGGGTCATGTTCGCGAAGGCTTGAAGAAGTTGAGCATCGGGATTGTTGGCAGGGAGCCGAGTTCGCGTAGAAGGAAGACCAGCTAGGGGGCATCAGGCATTTAGCCTTTGCATTCGCAGGTGAGGTATCACGTTCGCGTAGGCATAGGAGTCAATGGTCATCACATTCGCGACTGGGTCATCGCGTTCGAGAAGGAGAGATTGGCAGCTGGGGAGATTTGTGCTTCGGGAACGGAAGGCATTTTTCGCGTTCGCGAATAGGAAAGGACTGGTGATTTTTAGGGTATTTTCACGATTTGGATCAGGGTGTATTTTTGACTCGAATTTGTTTATTATTTGTGATTCCATCTTAGTTTTTATAATTTATTTGGGGATTTAAACTAGAGAAATTGGAGATTTTTTAAGTATTTTTCAAAAATAAAAGTTGAGGATTTAAAGGTCGATTTGGAGTTAGAATTTGATGATTTTGGTATGTTTGGACTCGGAGTGGGTGTTCGGAATTTATGAGTTTGTTCATATTTAGGGGTGCGAGACCGGGGTTGACTTTTTGATTTTGAGAAAGATCGGAACTTTATTGTTTGAAGTTGTTTTCTATGGTATTGTTTATTAATTTGTTTATGACTAGATTCGAGTAGTTCGGAGGCCATTACGGATGGGAAAGGCTTGTTGGAGTATTGAATTGCATGTTTTGAGGTAAGTAACATTTCTAAACTTGGAATTGAGAGTAGTTATCCCTAGAAAACATGTTATTTGTGTTGTGTTGGGGTAACACACATGCGAGATGACGGGCGTATGGGTGTGCACCGTGGTAATCATGAACCGGGGTTGATTATTGTACTGTGCTGCCATCAAGTCTTATTTTATCCATGTAATTCCTACTTGTTAGAGTTAATGAGCTGTGATTCATGTTAGAAACCATGTTTCGGCTATGTGCTTATTCGATTGAGATCACATAAGGCTATTTCTGTTGTTTTGGGTTATCTGATACTATATTTTTACACTGAGTCATGATTCTTCATTTGGCATGTCAAATCTCAGTTTCTGTTCATCGTTCATTGTTGCATTGCATATTATCACTACTGTTCCATATGTGGAGTTGTTGGGCTGAGTGGTATAAGATTGTGAGCCCTTGAGACTTGAGAGATTGATGACTAAGGTGGGCCTGAGAGTGTTATTGTGGATCGGGCTGCACGCCACACCTGGCCCTATTTGCTTTGATTAGCGCTTGGGTAGGATCTGCCCCCTAGAGTCTGACTTATCAGCAGTGAGCGCAGGCACAATGATATATATACATGTGCTTTAGTGAAGGGCATTGATGCCAGGCACCCATACAATGGTGAGTGATTGTGTGTGTGGTGAAGGGCGTTGAGACAGGCATATTGAGTATTTGAGAGTGAGAGTACTTGGGAATATCATCGTGAAATCATTCATTTGACATGTAGGCATAGAGATGTACCATTCTTCATGCTAGATGTAATTGACGTGTTCCTATCCGTGTTGGGCAATAATTGTTGAACTTGAAAGCATGTCAAAATTTCTGGCATATGAATAAGCCGATTATGATAATTCCTTTGAGTTATTTATTATTATTGTCATCATTATATCTGTGTTGTCATTATATTGTACTCTAACTGTCTTTTTCTAAGCTCGTCACTACTTTCAGCCCAAGGTTAGTTCTGTTACTTATTGAGTACATGTGATCAGTTGTACTCATACTATACTCTGCACTTCGTGTGCAGATCCAAGTGCATCTAGACGTGGTGATTTCTAGATTTGTGCTAGTACCAGTGCTTGGAGATTTCAAGGTAGCTGCTATGACGTCAGCAGAGCTTGACTCCCTTTCCTTTTTATTTTCTTCAGTATCGATCTATTACCCAGACGGTTGTCCTAAGGATTTGGTTTATGTTTGATACTCAATAGTGCTCATGTACTCGTTGATACTAGATTTTTGGGATGGTTATAACTGTCACGCCCCAAAACCGAGGGACATGACCGGCGCTCGACCGGGTAGCCCCAGTCAAGCGGACCTGGGCGCCTTTCCCATCCCACGTGTTACCCCGTGTTTTCATTACCCATTAATCAAGTGAAGTAGTCGTTTATGATTAAACACATTCTTACAAAATATACATAACATACATGCTTACTTTACGTGGTCTACAAGTTATACTGCCCCAAATACAAAATACATAAGTACATAACCCACATTTCCTGTCTACGGAGCCTCTAGGGATACAAAAGAGTTTTACTATACTTGCCGGTAACAAGGCTCCGGCTATACCTTACACAAATACCAAAATAAGACTCCGAGGAGGAAAGCGGCATGAGCCACGTAGGGACCCGAGAGGAAAGGGGCTCACCAATTCAGCTGACGGGAAGTGAAGGAGTGCTACTGTCGGTGGACTGGAGTACCTGCTATAAAACCACCTACAATCATAACACGAAAGTAGCGCCCCCGACAAACGGGACGTCGGTACATTTGAATTGTTGTATGAACAAGCTTTACCCCAAGTAAAATCAATCAATACACAGATAACAAACAGTAATAGAATCAACAATCAAATGCACATGAAGGAACAACCAAAGCCAAACAAGTTTCACAATCTCTCCTTTTCCCCTTTCAACATTATTTCATCACATCAATGATTTCACAACTTTCACATATTTTCATTTCAATAGTGATTATGATCACTTTTCCACCCTTATTACCTCGGCCACCCTTATCACCACAACCCACACCTTATAACTTCGTGTTGCGGCGCGCAACCCGATCCCACCGGACAATCACATTTCACACAACAACAATAGTTCACAGTTCAATCACATGGCTTCAGGTCATCCAGAATATCATTTCACAACAACAATAACAATTTCACAATGAGTTTTCATTAACCTCAGTACCATTTCCATCATATCCAACAGCCCGTATACAATTTAAGTTACAACGATAATTGCCTACGACAAGCCACACGTGATATTACCACAGTTATTTCAATTACGCCAATTACGGCTTCTTTCCATCATTTATTACACAACCCTTACCACATAAACACATTCACGCACACACTTAGTTTGTTGCCATTTATTCACACCATCACATCAGAACGTATAATCAACAATGTTCAAGGCATATAAATTACAAGAATTCATGAAATAGGCCATCTTGCCTTAACACCCGTGAAACAACCAAAATTCGCAAATAGTTCATGTAAATAACACATATCAATTACTCGTACACCAAACAGGGTGACTTTACAAAGGTTAAAGTTAGCCATACATACCTGGAGTCAAATTTTCTTTTTAACTTCTACTTCCAATTCACCAACAGCCTAGTACCGTCAATCTAGTTCACAAGTTAACACATATATCTTAGAATTAAAGTTCACAATTACTACCCGAACTTATTTAGGTTATTAACCGCCCCTTTTGCAAATCTTTACTCCTACCCAATTCTTTTTACTAGATTTTTGGTATTAAAAAACATGCATGCATGGTTCAACTTATAATTTCAAGAATCAATGCTTGAGAATCCCCCTTTTTGTTTAAATCTGAAAACCAATGAAAAAGGGCTGGGGATTGTACCTGCAAGAATGATGATGAAGATAATTACTTGCAATTTCCGGGCCTATGTGACTTTGAAAATCAACTTGATGAAGGCAAGACTTTCTCTCCCAAGAATTCTCTCTTCCCTCTCTCTAGTTTTGTTCAGAAAATATGTAAAAATGAGGGGTTGGGGTGTTTTATTGAAAAAGGGGTCGGGTTTAAAAGTTAGAACACAAAATGCAAACTCCCAATTTTTCACTAACTCCCATATTTTTAGAAAATTTTGCCAGAGTTTCCTTTGTAATTAGGCTTATCTACCTGTCAGAGAGCCCCCGAAACTTATTTCCAAGCACCATTACACAATTCCTGTTATCCCTACAACTGGTATACAATTCATTACCTCAACACTTCCACATATTCAATCACTTGTTACGTTTTGCACATAAATTAGTCACTTCAATGAGTCCCATACAATCCAACCACTTCAACATACTATATGCATTTCAATTAATCATTACCAATCTATACTACCATTAGTCGTTCACTTATCAAAAAGGGGTTGCATATGACTCAAATAACCACAACACATACAATTCTTGCACAACTTGAGGAGTTACAATAGTAAAGCATTTAGGGGAAAATGGGGTGTCTTTGCACCAATTGGAACGCAACATCAGTTTGCTTAGAGATAAGAGTTCTCACGATCACTACTAGACTTGTTCAAACAAGTGGGGATATTTTTCTTTCATTTCATTTTCTGCTTCCCACTTGGCTTCCTCAACGTGCTGATTCCGCCATAACACTTTCACAGATGCAATTTCCTTGTTTCTCAATTTACGTACTTGCCTATCAAGGATAGTACCTGAAATTTCTTCATACGATAACTCTTCATTGACCTCGATAGTCTCAATTGGCATGATGGTGGATGGATCTACAACCACTTTCTTTAACATAGACACATGGAACACCGGGTGCACTAATGATATTTCAGGGGGCAATGCCAGCCTATAAGCCACCTGTCCTATCCTTTGAGTGACCCGATACGGCCCGACATATCTAGGACTTAACTTCCCTTTCTTCCCAAATCGCATGACTCCCTTCATAGGAGATACCCTCAAGAACACCCAATCATCAACTTAAAATTCCAATTCTCTTCGACGAACGTCCGCATAGGATTTCTGGCGACTCTGAGCAGTTTTCATCTTTTCCTGAATGACTTTAACTTTTTCCATAGCTTGGTGCACGAGATTTGGCCCTATCAATTCTGCTTCACCCACTTCAAACCATCCAATCGGAGACCTACACCTCCTTCTGTACAACGCCTCAAATGGGGCCATCTGAATACTAGTATGAAAGCTGTTATTGTAAGCAAATTCTATAAGTGGCAAATGATCATCCCAATTACCTTTGAAATCCAAGACACAAGCCCGCAACATATCTTCAAGCGTCTGAATAGTCCGCTCCGCTTGACCATCAGTCTGTGGGTGGAAAGCCGTGCTGAGATTCACATGAGTACCCAACCCTTGCTGAAATTTCTTCCAAAAATTAGCTGTGAATTGGGCCCCTTGATCTGAGACAATAGAAAGTGGAGTGCCATGAAGCCTTACTATTTCCTTAATATACAACTGAGCATACTGTTCTGCAGTATCGATGGACTTGACTGGCAAGAAGTGAGCTGATTTCGTAAGTCAATCCACAATTACCCAATTGAGTCGAACTTGCACTGAGTGCGACCCTACCATAAAATCCATGTTGATCATCTCCCACTTCCAAATTGGCGTCTCCATAAGCTGAGTTAACCCACCGGGCCGCTGATGCTCAGCTTTTACTTGCTGAGAATTCGAACATTTAGACACAAAGTCCGCCACACCCCTCTTCATACCGTTCCACCAATAAATTTCCTTGAGAACATGATACATTTTCGTAGAACCTAGGTGCATAGAATACCTGGAATTATGAGCCTCTGCCATTACCCTCTCCCGAAGATTATCCATATCTGGAACACATAGCCTAACTTGACATCGTAATACACCATCCTCGCCGCCGAGTGAAAATGCCGAAGTCTTGTTATTCAAAACCGCCTCCTTCATCTGTGCCAATGCTGGATCAATAAACTGATTTTCCTTGACTTCCGCTACAAGTGACGATTCTGCTCCATTATGCACCATAACATTCCCCTCGTTTGAGGTCGAAATACAAACCCCTAGACTGGCCAATCGATAAACCTCCCGATCCAAGGGCCTCCGATCCGCCCCCAAATGAGCCAAACTACCCATAGATTTCCGACTGAGAGCGTCGGCCACCAAATTCGCCTTCCCTGGATGGTACAAAATGTTCATATCATAATCCTTGAGCAATTCTAACCACCGTCGCTGCCTTAAATTCAACTCCTTCTGCTTGAACAAATATTGGAGAATCTTGTGGTTTGAGAACACATCCACATGGACCCCATAGAGATAATGCCACCATATTTTCAAGGCAAACACAACTGTCGCAAGCTCTAAATCATGCGTCGGATAACTCTTCTCGTGATTCTTGAGTTGCCTTGAAGCATACGCTATAACCTTCCCATGTTGCACAACACACACCCCAAACCGACCCTAGAGGCATCGCAATAAACCACAAATCCTCCCGTGCCTTCCGGCAAGGTCAATATCGGCGTTGAGGTCAACCTCGACATCAATTCCTGAAAACTTTTCTCACAAGCGTCGGACCATTGGAACTTAACTGCTTTCTACGTCAACTTAGTCAATGGGGAGGCGAGGGTAGAGAATCCCTCCACAAACCTCCGATAATACCCCGCTAAACCAAGAAGCTACGGATCTCCGTCGGGGTCATGGATCTAGGCCAATCTTTCACTGCTGCAATCTTCTGGGGATCCACCTGAATCCCTTCACTAGAAACAACATGATCCGGAAAGGTAACGGACTCCAACCAAAATTCACATTTCGAAAATTTAGTATACAACTAGTGCTAATGAAGAGTCTGCAGAACTGCCCTGAGGTGATCGACATGATCCTCCCGGCTCCGCAAATAAACAAGGATGTCATCAATGAAAACAATCACGAAGGAGTCTAGAAATGGCTTGAAGACCCGATTCATAATATCCACGAAAGCTGCGGGGGCGTTGGTTAGCCCAAAAGACATGACCAAGAATTCAAAGTGACCATAGCGAGTTCTGAAAGCGGTCTTAGGAATATCCTGCTCTTTGATCTTCAATTGGTGATACCCAGACCGTAGATCAATTTTGGAGAGGAACCTTGCACCTTGCAATTGGTCGAACAAATCATCTATCCGAGGCAAAGGATATTTATTCTTGATGGTGACTTTGTTGAGCTGCCGATAATTAATACACATCAGGAGCGACCCATCCTTCTTTATGACAAAGAGAACCGGAGCACCCCATGGTGACACACTCGGCCGTAGAAACCCCTTTTCTATAAATCTTTCAGCTGCTCCTTTAACTCCCTTAACTCCGCTGGCGCCATTCTGTATGGTGGAATAAATATTGGCTGCGTATCTGGCAATACATCAATCCCGAAATCAATCTCCCTATCTGGCAGAATCCCTGGAAGCTCGTCCGAAAACACTTCAAGAAACTCATTCAAGACTGGCACGGACCCGGACCAAATGATAGATATACCCCTTCTTAATCATCTTCGAAGCCTTAAGGTAAGAAATAAACCTACCCTTCGGCACCACACCATTTCCCTTCCACTCAATAACTGGCTCATTAGGGAACTCGAGCCTCATGACTCTCGTTCGGTAGTCAAGTTTAGCAAAGCACGAATAAAGACAGTCCATTCCCATAATCACATCAAAATCCACCATTCCACTAGATTAGGCGAACGAGCACCAGTACCACCAGTTAGGGCCACGAGAGGCCAGAACCACGATAAAGGCCGAGGTGCGGCTCGCACTACGGCCAGAGCAGCACCTGTGGAGCCATCTGTTGCTCCAGTTGAGGAGCAAATACCAGATGTTGTTTATTCGGTGGGACCAACTCAGGCACCAGCAGTGCCCATCATGATCCCAAACTTTCAAGAGGCCTTAGCTTAGATTTTGACTGTGTGCACGAGCCTAGCACAGGCGGTTTTAGTTCTAGCTACACCAGCCATTTCAAAGGCCAGGGAAGGTGCCCAATCTCCTGCCACCCGTACCACAGAGCAGCTAGCTCAAGGACTCCAAACACTGGGGGTACTACCAATCTAGCTGGTTGTTACTGCTCGGGCTGAGGTTGGCCTACCTATGAGTGATGAGTAGCAGAAGAGACTGGAGCGGTTTGGGAGGCTTCAGCCTCCAGAGTTCAGTCGACCAGAGTCCGAGGCTGCTTAGGATTTTCTAGATAGGTATCATCGGATTCTGCGCACAACAGGTCTTTTGGACACCAGTGGAGTTGCACTCACCACATTTCAGCTTACTAAAGTAGCCTACAGATGGTGGAAGGCTTATGAGTTGAGTAGGCCAGTGGGCCTAGCACCACTTACGTGGCATGAGTTCTCAGTTCTCTTCTTAGAGAAGTTTGTCCCACAAACTCACAAAGAGGAGTTGCGTAGACAATGACTCACTATGAGATGAGGTTCGCAGATCTAGCTCGTCATGCAATATGGTTGTTCCTATCAAGAGAGAGAGAGAGAGAGAGGATCAAAAGGTTCATTGATTGCCTCAACTATGGCCTACGCTTTAGTTTGGCTCGAGAGGTTGAGATAAATATTAGGTTTGACCAGGTGGTCGAGATTTCTAGGCGCTTGGAGTCGGTTCGCAGGCTTGAGCGGGAGGGTAAGAGGATAGTGTTTTAGGTGGTTTCAGTGGTACCTCATTTGGAGGTTAGTCACATCACATGGGTCATCCTTAAAGGCTCGCTCAGATGGCTCGTTAGGTTCATCAGGTGTATCAGCTAGTCATGGTTCGTACAATACTCGTCCAGTTCAGCCATCATTTAGTGCATTCCCAGCTTAGAGTTCGTACCGTGCTCCATTAGGGTTTGTAGTATCGGGTTCTTAGTGGCTATTCATTCTCGAGGTCCGGTTCAGGCCCCGAACTCATCTTTAGATCGAGGTTTCTTCAAGTGTGGGGAGTTGGGGCATGTGACAAGGTATTGTCCCCGTCTTACCGGAGGTCCCGTTCAGCAAAGAGGTCAGGCTACTACTTTCGCACTAATTACTACACCACCCGCTCAGCCAACTCAGGGTAGGGATCAGGCAGTTCGGGGTCACCCTAGAGGAGAAAGTCGATAAGGTGGTGGTCATGCTCGATGTTGTGCTTTTCTTGCTAGGACAGAGGTAGTTTCTTCCGATGATGTGATCACATGTATTATTTTAGTATTCCACCGGGATGCTTCCATATTATTTGACTTGGTTCCACTTATTCATATGTGTCATCATACATTACTTGTTATTTGGATATGCCCTATGATTCCTTAGTTATACTTGTTCATGTATCTACACCGGTGGGTGATTTTATTATTGTGGACCGTGTGTATTGATCGTGTGTGGTAACTATTGGGGTATTGGAGACAAGAGTTGATCTTTTACTGCTTAGCATGGTTGATTTTGACGTGATTTTAGGCATGGATTGGTTGTCACCATGTCATACTATTCTAGATTGTCACGCTAAGACCATGACGTTGGCGATTCCGGGATTGCCTAAAGTTGAGTGGAGAGGTTTCCTAGATTATGTTCCCAGTAGATTGATTTCATATTTGAAGGCTCAACGGATGGCTGAGAGGGGATGCCTGGTGTCACGCCCCGAAATCCGAGGAGCGCGACCGGCGCTCAATCGAGTAAACCCGACTGAGCAAGCCTGTTAGGTTTCATTCTACCTGAACTAATTCATGAATAAATCGGAGATGGACTCCATTAATCACACTTAGTAAGTATTTCATTAACAACTTCCATTTCATTTCCATTAGCATCTTAAATCATCATTATCAAAATATTACAAGTTTATAAATCTTTTCCAAACATCCATATTTCTACTTTAATTCCAATACCCGACACTACCCACAACCTGTCTACGGAGCCTCTAAACACAAATGAAGAGTAATGTAATATGGAAATGCCGGTAACAAGGCTCCGGCTATACCTCAAATACAAAGTACATGATAAGCAGATGAAACATGACCCCGAAACAAAGTGGGGCTCACCAAGTCAGCTGAAAGGATGATGCGACACTAGCTGCGACCAACACTGCCTGCTATAGAAACACCTACATCCATTTAAAGACGTAGCGCCCCCGGCAAAAGGGGCGTTAGTGCCATCGAATAGCACTAGTATGTATAACTAAACACCATCTAGTTAGAAAGAACTTTCATACAAGAAAAGAGAAATCATAAACACCTTCTCATTAGAAAGAACTATCAAACAAGAATAAAGAAATCATAAAGGTCAATCAAAAGCTTTAACAATCACCACATCATCAAATAAACGAACCATATAATCTTTCACATTATTTCCATAACTTATTTTGGGGCACTTGATATTGTTCATCATCATTCGTAATACCACCGCTTTCTTAGGCGGAGTCCGATCACGACCCGATCGGCTAAGTTGCCTCATTTGAGACATGTACCTCAATCACAATCTCATTCTCAATCTGCGGAATTCAATATCAGACACAATACCTACCATGTGTGCGGCATGGTGTCCGATCACGGCCCGATCGTCTAGGCCGCCTTATCTAGGCGTTGTTCCTTTCTCATTAATCATCTCATTTCAATCTATACTTCACATATGTCAACTCATAGGCACTTGGGGCCTCAATTATCACATCATACTTGGCACTAGGCCACATTTCATAACTCAATCTCTTCTTTCCCACATTTCATATCATTTCCACATATTTCACATCAATATCAATCTCAACAACAAGCCTTTCAATTCAAAATGTCAAGTACACATGAGAAATTCAAGTTATAAGCATAGAGAGGAATTCTCATGATTCGGCACAATAATCACAATTTAAACTTGACTTGAAATCTAGGCCATTTAGCATATACTTCACATTCTTCAATCTCAATTTATTGTCTAAGCATTTCAATACACGATTCATATTCCTTGCACCTTTTCATGTTATCAAAAATAGCACATTGATCACATTGGAATGCATCTTTCACAATTATAGGGTCACAACACCAATTCATGTAAAGTATCAATCAAAGAAAGAATCCAAAGTTCAGTCTTACCACATTTACACAAGCATCGATAGAGCTCAATTTCTAAAAGACGGGGTTTTAGCCATACATACCTCAATATAGCTTTCCTTACTCTTTACAAATTCCGGAACTCTTAGCACTTCGATCTATTGAGTAAGAATTACAAATTAAATCGAGAATTAGAGATGAGATTGAGATTCTAGCTTGGTTCAAGCATATTATCAAGCACTAAAGGTGCATCATGATCTTAGGTCCCTTTTGGGAGAAATTTTTATCATTTTATACCCCAATTGCTTTCTCTTTAGTTCACTAACTCCCAATACCCTAAGGTTTGATATGCATGTAAGGAATCCATTCTTATACTCATGAATCACCTCACTAATTACCCCTTATAGCTAAGAATAGAAATAAGAGCTAAGGTGATGGAGTCTTACCTCTTGGGATGAAGATCTAGGGGCCTTCACTTGATTATCTTTAAGGATTTAGCAAGATTTTATGGAGTAATTTGATGGGGAGAACTTTCCCTCTCTAAAACCCCTCTCTCTCACTCTAGAAATGCTCAGGAAAATGCTCAAAATGAGCTATAGCACCGAATATATCGATAGGGGGTCGGGTTTAAAAATTAGAAAATTAACCCTCCGATGTCGGGTCTGCTATAGCAAAACGGACCGCCAAATGAGAATGCTGGCCGCATAATGCACCGCAAAATCGGTGCCCAAAACTGGGCTACACTGGCCCAGTTTGCGACAGAAATGCGACCACAAAGTCAGACATTCCACAGGTTTTGCGGTCGCAGATTTGGCATAGGATCGCATTTTTCCAGCCTTTGGTAATTTGACCATAACTTTGTGTAGGAATGTCCAAATGACGAACGGTTTGAAGCGTTGGAAACTAGACTCGAAGAACTTTCATTTGATAGGTTATTCATCACATAAAATCTTATACATATTTAGATATGATCGTTCAAAGTATGGACTAGTGCAAGCTCATTTGGAATTTTAGCCTATTATGAACTTTTCCAATTTTTCTTAGACTTAGGCCTTTCCTTGGACCCCAAATTACTTACCATAAGACTTATACACATATTTACCAAATCCAATTGATGTACACCATGTTAATAGCACATAAAAATATTATAATAAGCCTACGTGGCACCACGAGATCCTAGGTTACTTAGCGAAATTTTCCGGGGCCTTACATTCTCCCCCCCTTAGGATCAATTGTCCTCGTATGAGGAGTAGAGTCCGACTTAAATGCTTAATATAATAAATCTCTTTTCTCACCTACCTCAAGACCCTAAATTTTGACTAACTCCTAAATTTTTCAGAAATTTCGGCAGAGTCTCCTTTGTAACTAGGCCTATCCACCTGCCAGAGAATCACCAAAATCGTCTTAACAACACACCCACAACTAGACAGAGCACCACAATGTATATATCAACAATACTAATCTCAATATTACAAGCACTACATTATCCTAAGGATAGCAGAACATGGACCGCACAGTTTTGGATCAAAACACCTATATAGTACCTTTGAAGTCAAAACTAATTGATATTTAATCAAGCAAAAATATTTTCCTTACACGACAATTTCAACCTTCCAGATGACCTTCTCAACTTACGAGCTCTATCATGACACATTCTCGGAAATAATATCAATTCCCAAACATACATAACAAGGATGACAAATAGACACCTCGCATGAGTTAACTATCCATTGACTTTACCTTTAATAATTTCCACTGTACAATTCACATTCCACCGGATATTGTAATTCATGGTAACAACAACAACCCACAATTCCATCACATGGCATCATACCATCAAGAATGTCGTTTTATAGTAACCAACCAGTCATGTGTTCATAATAGTCCTTACCAGCCATTAATGTAATCACAAAGGTGTTCGTCAACAAGAATATAATTTCATTTCAATCAACAATCCATATGAACTCAAGCCACGATGATTCTTTCCAGTAGTGCATCATATAGGATATTACCATGATCATATAGTTCAATCAAATCAATTCACATCCCTCTTTTATCACTACCTTCTTAGACATAGACATATGGAAACTCAAAGTACATGAGGAACAATTACGGGGAACATCATACTCCTAGTGCAACCTAATGTGGAATACACTTATGTTACCTTTATTATCAACTCACATAATATCTTCAGGGGAAAATATGGAGAATATCCTGCTCGTACTCACCCTTCAAACTCTAAATCTCTGGGCGAACACTCACACTTATCCCTTGATGACCTTCAACAATTACTCTAAGATGTGCTATCTTAAACTGACCATAAAATTACCTATCAAATATACATGTGATCACCCTGTGAAGCTTCATCCTTGACTTGGCTGAACTTACAATACCCAATGGATCTAATACGATGAGGAACAACAGAGTTCAAGCTCAGACTGGAGTTATTCAGGAATCCATTAACGTGCTGAGCAGAGCATTTCGTTAGGTTATATGCTAAGAGACACAGAAGGTTACAACTAAAGATACTGACATGGTTAATCATTGTGGGGACATCAATTATTAGACAAATAAGGCATAGGGGTAACTCGTACATTGGCAATAGGAACCATTAAGGAGGAATACTCAAGTACGCGAACCACTCGTTTCCTAGAGTGTAGGGAAAATCAATTTATCAAAGATGAGAATACTTTGGCACCTTGAATGCGATATGGGACTCAAAATACATGAAGTTGAGTTACACTCCTGACATTAGCTGACACAAGGAATCTATGCTATAAGACCATGAGGATGAAAATGAAGTTAAAACACTTATGAGATTATCATAACTCAAACATCTTAACCCTCCTTGACAATTGACCCTATATGAGAGAACTAAAAATATGACAACTTGTCTTCCAAATCAATATGCTCATGATATGTGCAAAAATTCTGAGGGCATCTAATCTCACCCCTTTCACGAGTAAAACCACATAGCTCGGACATCTAAATGTTGGGATGAAATCATGTGTTGGATAGAGTTGTTCTAATGGTTAACATGATGCTCCAAGGAGAAAGACAAATGACACTCCTATCCACCCAAAGAGATAGAATACCAAGGGTAGCAAAACTCCCCTCACATGAAAATGATATAGTCAATTATTCTAGAAGTCGAGTGAGAAGGAAGCCACGTGACCCAACTAATCCGACCCATTGAATCTCGAACTTTAAGGAAAATCATTACTTTTGAAACCCATGAGACAAGCCCTCGTAGTTTTAGAAAATCAATAACAATGGCGAGAAGGTACTTAAAACCATTATGAGTTGGTATAAAACAAGACCTCAAAGTGCCCATATGGATAAGTTCGAAAGAATGAGACGTCTTAATGCATTTATCGAGGAGAAGTAACCTGGGTTATCTAGTCACATGGACAAGTGGAGCAGGTAGATGATTGTTTAGGAAAAACTCTCATAAGAAGTGCGAGCAATATCTTTTTATCCTAACAAAAGGAACATGTCCTCATCCTTAATGCTACAAGACTTCCTCTTTATTAACATGAAACATAAATGAATTCTACAATGAGAGTTATCAGATGAATTAGATAGTAGGGTAGAAAAACTAATGATCACCATTTGGAACCAACGAGCTTAAACCAAGTTGAAGACCTTAGAAGTCTGTAGGAAAGGAGAAATTTGCCCACTCTCGGGGTGCTTGTAGAGTACATCAAAGTGAGGTTAATTAAATCTTATCATATAGTGGGATAACTAGTCGAGACATTGAGATGATATAGCATTGAAGATTACGGGTAGACAACACATGATGGAAGAAAATTACAGAAAGTGAGAGAGCCTTATGGAAGTAACCTTTTCATTGTATCCACTAGGAAGGGGGGGGGGGGTAATATGAAGCGATTACGAGAAGCTACCCTTTTTTTTTGAAAGAAGATCTCTGTTATGAAGTCACGTTATGTATAGCTCTAGAATTCAAAAATCCAATTGTTTTTAGAAACTCAACTTCATAATGAAGCATTACAACACACTTCTATACAACCAACTATTACAAGCCATATGGGGAGATGCTATAAGACTTGACTGAGAGAAAGGTTTTGACATACGAATGTGTCACTAAGTGTATTTATCCTTGGTCAACCCAAAACCTATAGGCGAGAGTTAGTCTGATGAGCAGATCGTTAGGCTAGCACATGTGTAGATAATCCATTATCGAGAGGAGATCATTCGATCTTAGCAATTGCGACATGCTAACAACCCTTGATGACATTGAAGTAATATGGGAACCCAATGAGATAGTATGGAATAATCATGGAGGGTTTGCTGATGCTCTTAATGAGTTTTTTTAACACATGTTGGAGGTGTAAAGAGAAGATAAACATTTGTTATGAGCTGGACATGTTTCTGCTATGTTAACTCCCAACTGCAATATACGACCATGCCACGAGCAACCAATATACTAGGAAAAAGTGAGCTACTTACTGCGGGATGTCCCAAATGGACACGAAAGTTATGGCAACACAATATTTTCCTATTACGGGGATGTGAGGATCCCAATTTTCAGAGAGACTTTATGCACATGGTGACCATTTCAATTGACATGTATTCATGTGATAGATGTTAAGGCATACTCTTAAGTTACTAGGCAGTGAGAAGCTTTCATGATGATATTCGCAAGAGAGTAGATTGACTGTTCAAACCATATAATCCATATACACAACTGAGTAAAACAGTGACTCGAGAAGGATCACAATGCTGGGATGCTTTGCATGGAACTTGGCACCACAAAGGTAAATTTTACGACGGTGCATGTAGAGGCACAAACGAGTAGATTTTGTCCAATTAAACAAAAGGATTCTGTAAGAAATTCATCGGATATAATCCCTTGGTGAGAATTTAGGAAAAGCAAGTGGGAAGTATCAATCCTAGAGTTATACTCAATTCAAGGGCATAATTATAGAACTTAATTCCACAAGAATGTAAATAAGAGGATTCATAATAGAGTAGATTCACGAATAGTGCGTCTCGTTCAAAGAGTTGATACACGTAATGTTTTGTTATTCAATACCTTGTTAAGACCATGTCTATGAGAATTCTTCAATATGGATGTACATATATAACGTGTAGAAATTTTCATTTGACTCACTTAACGATGTTAGGTTGATAGGGCAATAGCTTAATCGATACCCCTCGACTCCACCTCTCTAACGTACGTAGGTAACACGATGATATACCACATGATCTGATGGTGCAGAGGCATCAGTAGGGACAAGGACACTCCCCTCTCAGCGATATGTTTTACCAATCCATCCACAGCTCAATACATTCTCCTAGCAAGTCCTTGGGAAATCCACTCGGACTCAATGGTGGGATCAATCCCTCCTTACATGCTTCAAATTCGCGGATTATGGCATCAAGGTTACCAATCTTGAGAATAAGACTTAGAGAGGAAATTAGCTCCCTAACTTGAGCTCTATTGCACGATTGGAGTATCAAAGAAGGGTGAAATTCCTAAATGTCTGAATAGCCTCCAACTTATAGATGTGGTCGACAACACACCGATAAGAAGGACTCTACTAGACACGGCTCCGAGACATCCTAGGACACTTTAAAACCTTAGGCTCTGATGCCAAGTTTGTCACGCCCCAAAATCCGAGGAGCGCGACCGGCGCTCAATCGAGTAAACTCGACTGAGCAAGCCTGTTAGGTTTCATTCTACCCGAACTAATTCATGAATAAATCGGAGATGGACTCCATTAATCACACTTAGTAAGTATTTCATTAACAACTTCCATTTCATTTCCATTAGCATCTTAAATCATCATTATCAAAATATTACAAGTTTATAAATCTTTTCCAAACATCCATATTTCTACTTTAATTCCAATACCCGACACTACCCACAACCTGTCTACGGAGCCTCTAAACACAAATGAAGAGTAATGTAATATGGAAATGCCGGTAACAAGGCTCCGGCTATACCTCAAATACAAAGTACATGATAAGCAGATGAAACAGGACCCCAAAACAAAGTGGGGCTCACCAAGTCAGCTGAAAGGATGATGCGACACTAGCTGCGACCAACACTGCCTGCTATAGAAACACCTACATCCATTTAAAGACATAGCGCCCCCGGCAAAAGGGGCGTTAGTGCCATCGAATAGCACTAGTATGTATAACTAAACACCATCTAGTTAGAAAGAACTTTCATACAAGAATAATAAATCACAAGTATAACTCAACATTTTAAACGATCACCACATTATCAAAGAAAAGAATCATACAATTTTCACATCATTTTCCATAGCTTTTAGTTTGGGACATTCCATACTACTCATCATTTGTTTCCAATACCACTGCCATCTTGAGCGAAGTCCGATCTCGACCCGATCGGCTAGGTTGCCTCATTTGAGACATACATTTCAATCACAATCTCAATTTCCCTTTTTCCGGAATTCATCCACAACACCACCGCTATCTAGAGCGGAGTCCGATCTCGGCCTGATCGGCTAGGCCGCCTCACCAAGGCATTGTTCCCTTCTCATTAATCAATTCATTTCACATATTTCATTTCATAGGCACTTGGGGCCACAACTTATCACATCATTCTTAGCACTAGGCCGCATTTTACATCATTCCCAATTCAATATTAGCTTTGCCTTTTAGGACAGTAGGTGCACACAAGAGCAAATTTTAAATTGTAAGCATGAGTAAAACTTCACATAGATGGCACAATATATGCAACTTCAATCTCGATTTAAGGTCTAAGCATTTCAATACATAATTCATATCTTTGCCCCTTTCAAGTTATCAAGATAGCACATTGGTCATGTTGGGACACATTTTTCACACATATAAGGTTACAAAACCAACTCATGTAAAGTAACAAGCAATGCAACAAATTCAACTTTAATCTTACCGCGTTCACGCAATCACCGATGAAGCTCAATTTTTAAAAGACGGGGTTTTAGCCATACATACCTTTCTTGAGCTTTCCTTTAATTACTACGATATTCCGGAAATTCTAGCAACTTCAATCTATTTTGAGACATAGCAAAATTGAACACAAATTAGGAAGATATTCATAATTCTAGCTCATTTGAGCATTTTATCAAATACTAGTTGGGCATCTTAATTTGAAATCTCTTTTACAAGATTTCCTTCATTCCCTAACCCAATCTTTATTTATTTATGTTAAACAATCTTTCCATAAACCTAAGTTGTACATGCATGAATACATAATAGTATTACTCCCAAGAATCATATCTTAATAACCCATCTTATACTCCAAACTCGAAACTAAAACCTAGGGTATAGAATCTTACCTCTTAGATGAAGAACTTGTGATTTGGTTCTTTGATTCTTGAAGATTGATGCAAGGTTTGGATGATTTAAATGTTGGGTTCCTCCTTCTCTCTCTAAAATGCTCTCACCTCTCTCTAAAATCAGTAGAAAATGACCCCAAATGAAGCCCCAAAGGCTATATATTGAAATGGGGTCGGGTTATAAAAATTAGAAAATTAACCCTCCGATGTCAATTCTGCTATAGCAGAATGGACCGCAGAACGCGAATGCTGGCCGCATAATGCACCGCAAAATCGGCGCCCAAAACTGGGCTACACTGGCCCAGTCTCCGACAGAAATGCGACCGCAGAGTCAACAATGCGTCAGGAATGCGGTCGCAGATTTGACATAGGATAACATTTTCCAGCCTTTGGTAATTTGATCATAACTTTGCGTAGGAATGTCCAAATGACGAACGGTTTGAAGAGTTGGAAACTAGACTCAAAGACCTTTCATTTGATAGGTTATTCATCACATAAAACATTATACATATTTAGATGTGCTTGTTCAAAGTGGGGACTTGTGCAAGTACCTTAGGAATCTTAGCCTATTATGAATTTTTTTCCAATTTTCCTTAGACTTAGGCCTTTCCTTGGACCCCAAATTACTTACAATAAGACTTATACACATATTTACCAAATCCAATGGATGTACACCATGTTAATAGCACGTAAAAATATTATAATAAGCCTACGTGACACCACAAAATCCTAAATTACTTAGCGAAAATTTTCGGGGCCTTACACCTGGTATATCTGGCCTTTGTGAGGAATGTTAGTGCCGATACTCCTACCATTTAGTCTGTTCCGGTAGTGAGAGACTTTCCGAATATGTTTCTTATAGACCTGTCGGGAATGCCGCTCGACAGGGACATTGATTTTGGTATTGACTCGGTGCCAGGCACTCAGCCCATCTCTATTCCTCAGTATCGTATGGCACCAACAGAGTTAAAGGAATTGAAGGAACAACTTCGGGAGCTACTTGATAAGGTTTTCATCTGGCCTAGTGTGTCACCTTGAGGTGCACCGGTTCTATTTGTGAAGAAGAAGGATGGTACTATACGGATGTGCAATAATTACACGCAGTTGAACAAAGTTACAATTAAGAACAAGCACCCATTACTGCGTATTGATGACTTATTTGACCAGCTTCAGGGTGCTAGAGTGTTCTTGAAGATTGATTTGAGGTTAGGGTATCATTAGTTGAATATTTGAGATTCTGATATTTTGATGACGACATTCAGGACCTGCTTTGGGCGCTACGAGTTTCGTGTGATGTCTTTTGGTCTAACCAATGTACCAACAACCTTTATGCACCTGATGAACAGCGTATTCCAGCAATATCTTGATTCGTTCGTCATTGTGTTCACTGATGACACATTGGTGTCCTCGCACAGCCAGGAGGACCATGAGCAACATCTGAGGACTGTACTCCAGACCTTGAGAGAGAAGAAGCTATATGCTAAATTCTCCAAGTGTAAGTTTTTGCTTAACTCAGTGGCGTTCTTGGACCAGATGGAATCTATTGAGGGGATCAAGGTAGATCCGAAGAAGATTAAGGCAGTTCAGAGTTGGCCCAGACCATCTTCAGCTACTAAAATTCGGAGCTTTCTGGGTTTGGTAGGTTATTATCATCGTTTAGTGAAAGGTTTCTCATCCATTGCTGCACCTTTGACTAGATTGACCTAGAAGGGTGCCCCATTCAGGTGGTCTGATGAGTGTGAGGAGAGCTTTCAAAAGCTCAATACTGCTTTAACCACAGCTCCACTTCTAGGTTTGCTGTCAGCATGGGGTTCATATACAGTTTATTGTGATGCTTTGCAGATTAGCATCGGGTGTGTCTTGATGCAGGAGGGTAGGGTAATCCCTTATGATTCATGCCGATTGAAGCCCCAAGAGAAGAACAACCGCGTTTATGATTTAGAGTTGGCAACCATGGTCCACGCATTAAAGATTTGGAGGCACTATCTCTATTGTGTGTTGTCTAAGGTATTCACAGATCATCAGAGTCTACAATGCTTGTTTAAGCAAAAGGAACTAAACTTGAGGAAGCGGAGGTGGTTGGAGCTCTTAAAAGACTATGATATCGTCATTTTGTACAATCTCGGGAAGACTAATATGGTAATCGATGTCTTGAGCATAAAGAATGAGGGTATGGGTATGCTTGCATACATTCCAGTTGGTGAGAGACCGCTAGCATTGGATGTTCAAGATTTGGCCAATCAGTACGTGAGGTTAGATGTTATGGAGCCTAGCAGGGTTCTTGTTTGCGTGGTTTCTCGGTCTTCTTTGTATGAGCGCGTCAGTATGAAGACCCCCATTTGCTTGTCCTTGAGGACACAATGCATCATGGTGATGCCAAGAAGGTTTCTATTGGGGATGATGGGGTGTTGCGGATGCAGGGTCAGATTTGTGTACCCAATATGGATGGGTTGCGAGAGTTAATTCTTGAGGAGGCCCATAGTTGCAGTATTCCATTCATTCGAGTGCTGCTAAGATGTATCAGAATTTGAGGCAATGTGTCACGACCCCAGTTCACCCTCCATGAACATGTCGTGAGGGAACCTAGTTCCTACAACTAGGTAAGCCTAACAATGCGGAAATTCAATATAACTCGCAGAAATAATTAATCAAAATTGAACATATGTAAAATAATAGCTGCATATAAGGCCGCTCGACCTATACAACTCAAAGAAATGCGGAAGTCTACAACTCAATCCCAAAACCCGAAAACTCACGGGAAACACAGGCTAATAGAAAGGAAATACACTGCTCTAACTCCAGAATGTCTACACAACAGAAAGAAAGGAAGGACATATACTAAAGCTGGAATAAGATAGAGACTTCTGGTCTGCGGACGTGGCAGATATACCGCAAAGTCTCTGCTAGAGCTCTCCTCCGCGAGGATAGTACGCCTGGGTGGAAGTACCTGGAGCTGCACATGAAAAACATGCGCAGACGGGGCATGAGTACACCACATCGGTACTCAGTAAGTGCCAAGCCTAACCTCGGTTGGGTAGTGACGAGGAAGGTCAGGGCCCTACTGAGGCAAAATATAATAGTAACAGTAATTTCACAGTATGATAATCTGACAGAAAGATAACTAATACAGTAGGAAATAAGGCAAGTTGACGAGCCAAGAACAACTACAAAGACAGAGTAAACACAGAATAAACACAGCCCAATCTCAATGATACAAATGAGGGTCTCCCAGGATACCGTCCTGTAGCCCTTTCCTCAATTATCCAGTAGATCTCCCGGGATACCGTCCCGTAGTCCAATTCATGTTCCAATACCAAAGGATCTCCCGGGATACCGTCCCGTAGTCCAATCATCAATGTGCAGGGGGATCTATCGGGAATCTAACCCGCAGTCCCAAAGTAAAAGTGCAGGGGGATCTATCGGGAATCTAACCTGCAGTCCCAAAGTAAAAGTGCAGGGGGATCTATCAGGAATCTAACCCGCAGTCCCAAAGTAAACAAACAGGGGGGGAGCTACCGGAATCCCACATCCGTAGTCCCAATGTAAATGCACAATCACAGCCAGAAACAAACCAAGGAATTAAAGTACGAAAAGGCAGATCAACAGATAGAATTAGCCTAGCATGCTTCACATAGTACATTCAAAACAACTTAAGCAATTAGGCAGTTAAGTCAGCTAAACATGCTTTTTTAGATTAGTACAAATAAAATCTTCACGTAGGATAAGGCAAGTAAGAAAGAAAACTAAATAGCAACAACTTAAGTGAAAACCGGATTTTCATCAATCGGCTCAAGTACGCGCTTATCACCTCACGTACAAGGCACTCAAATATCAAGAAAACAATCCTAAGGGGAAAGGTCCCGCACACAAGGTTAGACAAGCCACTTACCTCGAACCGGCTCAATATCAATAGAAACCACGCCTTTGCCACGAGTATCCGACTCCAAATGGCTCAAATCTATTCAATTCAATTACACATCGTAAATAATATTGCAAAAAACTGATTCCACTATTAAAATTAAGGCTAGGGCGCGAAAATAGGTAAAATGACCAAAACGCCCCTCCAGCCAACGTCTCGGAATCGAATAATTTTCACATTTTCAGAACCCTTGTATCCTCACGAGTCTAACCATATAAGAATCTCCCAAATCGGAGGTCAAATGCCCCCTCAAAACCCAAAAGTTTGGTCTATGAAGTTTTACCCCAAATTAACCAATTTTGATCCTAAATTCGAATTCCAGTGTGGTATTTAGCTATATAATGATGAAATATAATGAAAGGGGATCAAAGAAACATTACCCAATGATTTTCTCTTCAAAATCCACTCAAAATCGCCTCCTCCCAAGCTCCCAATCGATTTTTGCAACTTATGAACTCAAGCCCTCGACATCTCTATTTCTGTCCAGGGGTTCCGCTTCTGCGGACAAGGGACCGCTTCTGCGGTCCCGCTTAAGTGGAAAACCAACCGCTTCTGCAGTTTTTCATTAAAAGGGACGGGGCCGCATCTGCGATAGCTGGGCCGCTTCTGCGGCTCCGCTTCTGCGATGCCTAGCCGCTTCTGCGGAAAGGCGACCGCTTCTGCGGTTTCAGAGGGGAAAGCCAAAACTCGCTTTTGCGATGAAGAAGCCGCTTCTGCGGTTCCGCTTCTGCGGTTCCCAAACCGCAGAAGCGAAAATACCAGAAGGGTCAAAAATACCAGCTGCAGCAGACTTAGAAATTTCCTCCGTTAACCACCCGGAATCATCCCGAGGCCCCTGGGACCTCAACCAAAAATACCAATACCACCTAATACCTTATTCAAACTTGTACCAATCCTTAAAACACCTAAAACAACAACGGAAACCCGATTAAATCAAAGATTCAAGCCTAAGAACTTCAATTTTCTTCCAAATACGCTTTCGATCAAAAACCCAACCAAAATACGCCTGAATGACCTGAAATTTTGCACACATATCCCAAATCACCTAACGAAGCTACAGCAACTCTCAGAATTCCGTTCCAACCCTCGGATCAAAATCTCACCTATCAACCGGAAATCGCCAAAATACTAACTTTACCAATTCAAGCCTAAATTAGCTACGGACTTCTAAAATTCATTCCGAACACGCTCCCAACCTCGAAATCACGTAACGGAGCTAACGGAACCATCGAATTTCCATTCCGAGGCCTTCTTCACACTGTTCCAACTACGGACCATTTTCCAACACTTAAGCTCTTATTTAGGGACTAAGTGTCCCAAAACTCTCCAAAAATCAACACCGAACGTCCCGGCAAACCAAAATAGCGGAAATGAACTTAGGGGAAACAGTTAATAGGGGATCGGGGCGTAAATTTCAAAAACGACCGGCCAGGTCGTTACATCCTCCCACACTTAAACATCGTTCGTCCTCGAACGAGCATAAAGAGCATACCTGAAGTAGTGAAAAGATGAGGGTATCAGCTGCGCATATCCCGCTCGGTCTCCCAAGTCGCCTCCTCGGCCGGCTAACCCCGCCACTGAACCTTTACTGAAGCAATTTTCTTTGATCTCAACTTTCTGACCTGTCTGTCCAATATAGCCACTGGCTCCTCAACCTAAGATAAATCCTTGTCCAACTAGACTGAGCTGAAATCCAACACGTACGACGGGTCCCCGTGATATCTCCGGAGCATCAAAACATGAAATACCGGATGAACTCCTGCCAAGCTGGGAGGTAAAGCAAGTTCATAAGCAACCTCTCCAACACGCTTCAATACCTCAAAAGGGCCAATAATCCTCGGACTCAATTTCCCTTTCTTCCCAAATCTCATAACGCCCTTCATAGGCGAAACTCGAAGCAGAACCCGCTCTCCAACCATATATGAAACATCACGAACCTTCCTGTCCGCGTAACTCTTCTGTCAAGATGAGGCTATACAGAGTCTATCCTGAATCACTTTAAACTTTTGTAATGCATCCTGAACCAAATTTGTGCCCAATAATATAACCTCACCCGGCTCGAACCAACCCACCGAGTCTCTGGTGCGCATAATTAACCTGCTCACAATTGGGACACCGAGCTATAAATCCGACTAGGCTCTGAAAGATACAACCTCACAACTGGCTGGTAAAGGCCTGAACATCCATCGCCATAGGTCTCTTGATACTGGTAGGTAAGCCAAACTTCCCAAACTCTCTGCCTGGCGACTCAAAGCATCGGCCACTACATTAGCTTTGCCCGAGTAATATAGGATAGTGATGTCATAATCCTTCCGCAACTCTAACCACCTTCTGTGGCGTAAATTTAGATCATTTTGCTAGAACATATGCTGCAAACTTCGGTGATCAATATAAATCTCACAAGGCGCACCGTACAAATAATGATGGCAGATCTTCAAGGCATGAACAATAGCAGCTAACTCAAGGTCGTGGACAGGGTAATTCTTTTCATGTATCTTCAACTGTCTGGACGCGTATGCAATCACCCTACCGTCATGCATCAACAACGCTCCAAGGCCAACCCGCGAGGCATCACAATAAACTGTATAAGACCCCGAACCAGTAGGCAATATCAAAATTGGGGCCGTAGTCAAAGCTGTCTTGAGCTTCTGAAAGCTCGCCTCACACTCCTCTGTCCACTGAAATGGAGCACCCTTCTGGGTCAATCTAGTCATAGGGGCTGCAATAGATGAAAACCCCTCCACAAAACGACGCTAGTAACCCGCCAAGCCAAGGAAACTGCGAATCTCTGTAGCTGAGGAGGATCTAGGCCAACTCTGCACTGCCTCTATCTTCTTCGGATCCACCTGAACGCCCTCACTCGATACCACGTGGCCTAAGAATGCCACAGAGCCCAACCAGAACTCACATTTTGTGAACTTTGCATATAACTTCTTCTCTCAGGGTCTGAAGCACTGTCCTCAGGTGCTGCTCACGATCTTCCCGACTCCGGGAGTATACAAGAATATCATCTATGAAAACAACCACGAACGAGTCGAGATATGGCCTGAACACACTGTGCATCAAATGCATAAAAGCTGCTGGGGCATTGGTCAGCCCAAATGACATAACAAGAAACTCGTAATGACCATACCGAGTCCTGAAAGCAGTCTTCGGGATATCTGGCTCCCGAATCTTTAACTGATGGTAGCCTGAGCGCAAATCAATCTTAGAAAATACATGTGCGCCCTGAAGCTGGTCAAATAGATCATCAATACGAGGCAAAGGATAACGGTTCTTTACTGTAGCCTTATTCAAGTGGCGATAATCGATACACATACGCATAGAACCATCCTTCTTCTTCACAAACAAGACAGGGGCACCCTAAGGCGATACATTGGGCCGAATAAAACCCTTATCAAGCAAATTCATGTAACTGATCCTTCAATTTAACTGAATGTTTCACCTCATCCTTAGTCCATAACCTTAGGATAGGATCCAAACTTCAAAAGCTGCCATTCGTCATAGGATCCGAATTCCACATCATCACACTGCATTAGTCTTATTTCAACACACTTCAACTTTTAATAGCGCTTAAATACTTCGAAATTGTTTTTCTTCAGGATGTTACATTCTCCCACACTTAGGGTCATTCGTCCTCAAATACACAATGTAACTTATCTCTTTCTTCGCACATCTTAATGTCTCAAATTCTTCTAACTCCCAAATTTTTCAGAAATTTCGGCTGAGCCTCCCCTGTAATTAGGCCTATCCACCTGCCAGAGTAACACCAAAACAATTCCTAACAACACATCCACAACCCAATGAAACACCACAATGTATATATCAGTAACACTAATCTCAGCATTTCAAGCATCGCATTATCATAATGATATCTAGACATGAAACACATCATATGTATGCCCATAACCACGTCTCTAGCCATAAAAGTTGTTCATAAATTGCAACATTGCCAATTAGCCTTATGTTAACAAACATCTTATTTCAAGCCTCCACTTTACTCACAACGACGAATGGAGACCTCATAATTACCCACCCGAATTAATGAGTCACATTTATCGCCACCCGGGCGCCCGTCTCATGGGCTAAAACTCAACGTTTACAACACAAAAATGGCTGAATATGAACAAAAAATATACAAGAATTGTCAAATAAGCCTATCAGGCATGACTCCCATTTAAAATATAGTACAAAATTTTAAATTACATAAAAGGAGAATTTTAAACACATAAACTTTTCACCACCAGGACCTTGTCCTTATATAACATCCACCGCAGCATGTAGCTCGGTTTAAAATATTTCACATTATATAAAAATTTGAGGATCTCATCCTCAACTCTGAATCACAAGTATTTGCACATTGTGCCAACTGAAAATTTTCATTTCCTTCTTCTTTAAAAAAAAAATTTCGTCAAAGAAAATTACAAATTATAATGAACCCTCATAACGATAGGGCCTATAACTCACAATTGCATTTAATTATCCTGAAATCACATCAAAACCCACTGTAGTAAGTAATAGAAAGTCTATTTTAGCCTCATAGCTATTCTTAGTGACCAACACATAATGATAGAAATAGCTATTCCCATATAATATCCCAACGTGTGTATTCACATAAGTAGATTTCAGGATTGCAAAGCACACTCATGAGTGGAGCATATTAAGAGGACCTTCCTAAATTTTCAGAACCAAAACAAATTAAGGAAAAATATCATTTTTTTATAACAATCGAAATTTGTATCTGTAATGACACCATCTGGTGTAGTGGCCTCAGCCCCACCATAGCAATTATATCAATGGGTCGGCCTCCACCTCTCAAGTGATATATACCCGCTCTCCCTCCATCTCTAACTTGTAGTGTATGTAGATTAGTAACTATGATGGAGTGTGTGGACCGAGTGTTCTGATGAAATAGATTTCTCCCAAGTCTGGGACAATTTCTCATGATGTTTTCTAGTATCACCACATTCATAACAGCCCATCTACAGTTCGGCATACTGAGTCCGTGCCGGATAACTAGAATAACAATTTAAGGAATCCCATGCTAGTGGTGCATTAAAAGATGACTATCCCATGAGAGTGCCCTGATTAACTGGAGCACTACGAGTATTCAAAAATTGTTTCCATTTCCCTGCTGATACTGAAATATAGAATTATTATGGACATAGGAATATCGAAAGTCCCAACATCATCCCATACAAATCTCAGCTCTTACTCATATACAAGTTTTAGAGAACTTTTGAATACCATATAAATACATCTCATGTCAAATCTGATATGACACATGACCCACAATTTGATCGATGATAGTGGACTCTCTTCACTTTGGTGCAAAGCCATAAGATACATTCCGATACTCCTCAATGCTAACCTTTATTGCTCGTATGTCACCATCATCAGACACCTCAAACCGTTCGTTTGGCACATGTCATTCTTATGACAGTTAAACTCACTTCCTCCAGTATCTCGGTTGCTAGTTGTACCCTTCGCTAAATAGACATCTCATACGAACCACATAGTCTCTATTACCACCAACTATCTTTAGATCTACATCCACCTCATGACTATACCATTACTGTGACGATTAGGAAATTAAGTAAACCTTCTTAAGACCGTACTTATCAACCAGATGTCAGAACCTATTGCACCTCCATGTGCACAATTGAATGATCTCTCAATACGCATGCATTATCGATATGGATGACACGTGGTAACAATGGTTGAGTAAATTCTTGGCTCCCTTATAATCCTTCTGTAGCAGCACGAACCGTCGGCGCACACTTGATATCGAGTGCGCAATTTCAATACACGAGTGGATGCAAAAGAACATATGATATAGGCTCCAACTGAATAAATGACGCACGATAAGGAATAAAATGAAGTGGAATTTTCCTAACGGTTACATAGCCTCTCGTAGATATACAGACGTCTCTGTACCGATCAGCGAGACCCTAATAAACCGGCCTGTGTTCCGTGACTTCTACGAACCTAGAGCTCTGATACCAACTTGTCACGACCCCAGTTCACCCTCCATGAACATGTCGTGAGGGCACCTAGTTCCTACAACTAGGTAAGCCTAACAATGCAGAAATTCAATATAACTCGCGGAAATAATTAATCAAAATTGAACATATGTAAAATAATAGCTGCATATAAGGCCGCTCGACCTATACAACTCAAAGAAATGCGGAAGTCTACAACTCAATCCCAAAACCCAGAAACTCACGGGAAACACAGGCTAATAGAAAGGAAATACACTGCTCTAACTCCAGAATGTCTACACAACCGAAAGAAAGGAAGGTCATATACTAAAGCTGGAATAAGATAGAGACTTCTGGTCTGCGGACGTGGCAGATATACCTCAAAGTCTCTGCTAGAGCTCTCCTCCGCGAGGATAGTACGCCTGGGTGGAAGTACCTGGAGCTGCACATGAAAAACATGCGCAGACGGGGCATGAGTACACCACATCGGTACTCAGTAAGTGCCAAGCCTAACCTCGGTTGGGTAGTGACGAGGAAGGTCAGGGCCCTACTGAGGCAAAATATAATAGTAACAGTAATTTCACAGTATGATAATCTGACAGAAAGATAACTAATACAGTAGGAAATAAGGCAAGTTGACGAGCCAAGAACAACTACAAAGACAGAGTAAACACAGAATAAACACAGCCCAATCTCAATGATACAAATGAGGGTCTCCCAGGATACCGTCCTGTAGCCCTTTCCTCAATTATCCAGTAGATCTCCCGGGATACCGTCCCGTAGTCCAATTCATGTTCCAATACCAAAGGATCTCCCGGGATACCGTCCCGTAGTCCAATCATCAATGTGCAGGGGGATCTATCAGGAATCTAATCCGCAGTCCCAAAGTAAAAGTGCAGGGGGATCTATCGGGAATCTAACCCGCAGTCCCAAAGTAAAAGTGCAGGGGAATCTATCGGGAATCTAACCCGCAGTCCCAAAGTAAACAAACAAGGGGGGAGCTACTGGAATCCCACATCCGTAGTCCCAATGTAAATGCGCAATCACAGCCAGAAACAAACCAAGGAAGTAAAGTACGAAAAGGCAGAGCAACAGATAGAATTAGCCTGGCATGCTTCACGTAGTACAGTCAAAACAACTTAAGCAATTAGGTAGTTAAGTCAGCTAAACATGCTTTTCTAGACTAGCACAAATAAAATCTTCACGTAGGATAAGGCAAGTAAGAAAGAAAACTAAATAGCAACAACTTAAGTGAAAACCGAATTTTCATCAATCGGCTCAAGTACGCGCTCGTCACCTCACGTACAAGGCACTCAAATATCAAGAAAACAATCCTAAGGGGAAAGGTCCCGCACACAAGGTTAGACAAGCCACTTACCTCGAACAGGCTCAATATCAATAGAAACCACGCCTTTGCCACGAGTATCCGACTCCAAATGGCTCAAATCTATTCAATTCAATTACACATCGTAAATAATATTGCAAAAAACTGATTCCACTATTAAAATTAAGGCTAGGGCGCGAAAATAGGTAAAATGACCAAAACGCCCCTCCAGCCAACGTCTCGGAATCGAATAATTTTCACATTTTCAGAACCCTTGTATCCTCACGAGTCTAACCATATAAAAATCTCCCAAATCGGAGGTCAAATGCCCCCTCAAAACCCAAAAGTTTGGTCTATGAAGTTTTACCCCAAATTAACCAATTTTGATCCTAAATTCGAATTCCAGTGTGGTATTTAGCTATATAATGATGAAATATAATGAAAGGGGATCAAAGAAACATTACCCAATGATTTTCTCTTCAAAATCCACTCAAAATCGCCTCCTCCCGAGCTCCCAATCGATTTTTGCAACTTATGAACTCAAACCCTCGACATCTCTATTTCTGTCCAGGGATTCCGCTTCTGCGGACAAGGGACCGCTTCTGCGGTCCCGCTTAAGCAGCAAACCAACCGCTTGTGCGGTTTTTCATTAAAAGGGACGGGGCCGCATCTGCAATAGCTGGGCCGCTTCTGCGGCTCCGCTTCAGCGGAAAGGCGACCGCTTCTGCGGTTTCAGAGGGGAAAGCCAAAACTCGCTTTTGCGATGAAGAAGCCGCTTCTGCGGTTCCGCTTCTGTGGTTCCGCTTCTGCGGTTCCGCTTCTGCGGTTCCCAAACCGCAGAAGCGAAAATACCAGAAGGGTCAAAAATACCAGCTGCAGCAGACTTAGAAATTTCCTCCGTTAACCACCCGGAATCATCCCGAGGCCCCTGGGACCTCAACCAAAAATACCAATACCACCTAATACCTTATTCAAACTTGTACCAATCCTTAAAACACCTAAAACAACAACGGAAACCCGATTAAATCAAAGATTCAAGCCTAAGAACTTCAATTTTCTTCCAAATACGCTTTCGATCAAAAACCCAACCAAAACACGCCCGAATGACCTGAAATTTTGCACACATATCCCAAATCACCTAACGAAGCTACAGCAACTCTCAGAATTCCGTTCCGACCCTCGGATCAAAATCTCACCTATCAACCGGAAATCGCCAAAATACTAACTTTGCCAATTCAAGCCTAAATTAGCTACGGACTTCTAAAATTCATTCCGAACACGCTCCCAACCTCGAAATCACGTAACGGAGCTAACGGAACCATCGGATTTCCATTCCGAGGCCGTCTTCACACTGTTCCAACTACGGACCATTTTCCAACACTTAAGCTCTCATTTAGGGACTAAGTGTCCCAAAACTCAACACCGAACGTTCCAGCAAACCAAAATAGCGGAAATGAACTTAGGGGAACAATTAATAGGGGATCGGGGCGTAAATTTCAAAAACGACCGGCCGGGTCGTTACACAATGCTATTAGTGGAGAAGAATGAAGAAAGATATAGTGGGGTTTGTGGCTCAGTGTTTGAACTTCCAATAGGTAAGTACAAGCATCAGAGGCCGGGCGGTTTGCTTCAGAGACTTGAGATTCTCGAGTGGAAGTACTACAATAGTTTAAGGCATATCACATGAATATCAAGTACGGATGTTGGTTCATAATATACGTGCGACTATGGTCAAATCAAGTATATCAACAATCTCAAGAATATCTCATCATTCCTAAAATAAGATACTATTAATCAAAACATTATCTCTTGCATGACTTAATATGCTCACGTAGTCATTCAATCGAGTAAAGCATAGAACAATATAACACACAACCAAACAACGCATAAAGTAATCTAGAAATCAACACTGAGCATGAAAAACATGGCACATGCATTATGCACATCTCCTTGCATATACATCAGCCCCGCATGTAAGAAATATTATTGTTTATCGGGGAAATTTCCTCAAATCAAACTTAGACAAGACACTTACCTTTTGCAAGCCAAATTAATCTTTCAAAACATCTTTTCTTTTATAAATCACCGCCAACCGGCTCAAATCTATCCAAACATCATCCAAGGAAGTTAAACAATACTATAGGAAGCAATCCTATTCAATAAAGTTTCGATTTTTGAAGAATTCCTAAAATCAACAAAAGTCAACTCGGACTCGCATGATCAAAATCCGAGACCAATACCAAATACCTATGATCCATAACCTATCGAGTATAAATATATAATGAGTTTTCAAATTCGGATCCAAATCGATGATCAAATCGCCAAAATACAATCTTTTAAGTTATAGATAAAAACCCAAAATTTCACTTTGAAATCCCATATTTTGATGTTGATCTAATGATAGATTCATGTAATAATCATAAATCCGATTTAGGTTTTCTTACTCCAATGAAGTAGATGAATACCCTCCTCTAAAATCACCTCAATCCAAGCTCTCTAGCTCCCAAAATGATAAAAATGATGTCCAAGTTACACGTGCATAAATTTTTCTTAGAAATGACAACATTGCCCCTCCATCACCAAAATAATCATAACTAAAAATATTCATAATTTTTTGTACAAATGTTGTAATAATGAAAGGTTTGTGCTTCTGAAAACTAAATTCAAAGGTCTAAAATTGTCATCAAGGCATCTTCACATAATACCTTATAGATTTTGAACATATCTCTTGCAAAGTCATGTTAAGTGGAGAAAATCACAGCTTCAACATTTCAAGTCTTTCAAAACTTGCTCCAAATGCGCCGAAACACATCCGAACCCCTAGTGACTCCATCAAATCATTAATATAAGTCCAAATACTCTATTTAAAATTCTCCAAAGGCTCAAAATATCCACGAGAACATCACAACAAGGAATCAAGGCTCAAACCGAATAGAATTTCTCTTATGTTGTTAAATCTTAACTATTTCAAAAGAGTGTCCGAATCACACTTAGACACTTTGGATTACTTTTAAAATTTTCACACAATTTCAATTCAACTATATAGGCCTATCTGAAGTCACGGAACACCAATTGGTGTCCAATAATATCAAAGTCAACCTTAGTCAAACTTACGAACTCTTAAGTTCATCAAATTGCCAACTTCCAACAAATAGTGTCAAATTCTTCTAGGAACCTCCAATGTAAGGTCTCATAAAATTTTGCAAATAAATCCAAGTTTTTTGGTGCCGAGGTAGGGTAATATATACGGAGGCGGTACGAACGTTTGGGTTAAAGAATGCATCGAGGTATTGGTGGAATTTTTTTGCTGAAGGGCTAATTATGCAGTCAGATTCTCGACTGCAGATCCATTTTGCGGGCCGCATACTCATCGCAAAGTTGAGCAGAAAAATGGTTGAATTTTGAAGGTCATTTTGAGGTCCATTCTGTGATCGCATATCCATTTCGCATTGTGCATTTTTCATCGCAAATTTGGCATGAAGAATTTTATTGGGTGATTCTGTGGTCCATTCTGCGGCGACATAAGTGGTCTGAGGGCTGCAGACCTATCGCAGACCGGTCCAGAACAACCAGTTTTTGGCATCATTTTTGCGGCCCATTTTGCGGGCCGCATATCTGTTATGCGGTCCATTTTATGATCGCAAACTTGAGTTCGGAGGGTCTATTTTCTTATTTTTATAACTGGAGCCCATTTTGATAAATAGCCCTAGGGGCTCATTTTGAAGCTAATGTCTGATGATTTTAGACTGAGGTAAGGGTATTTTAGAGAGAAAAGGAGGAAATCTAGCATTCTAATCACCCATTCTTGCACCAATCTTCAAGAATCAAGGAAGTCAATCACTAGATTATTATCTATCTGGGTAAGTCCTACTCCTAAGCTTTCATGCAAGAGGTTATGAGTTCAAGTATATAGAGGGGTTAGAAATAGGCCATGCATGTGACAATAGATTGTAGTATGTGGGGTTAATGAACCATTTGGGTAGTTTCTTGTTGAAATTGGTTGATGGAGGAAGGGATTACAATTGAAGAGCTTTGTAGTCTATTTTGCATACTAGGTAGTTGACAAAATTTCTAAGAGAGTTACACCATGGGAATCCTTCTAATTATTAATCGATTTTCGCTATCTTTCTATAGATTGTTATTGCTAGAAGTGTTAGGGGCGTTGTAGTAATTTAAGAAAAGCTCAAGCAAGGTATGTTGGCTAAACTTCTCTTTTAGAATCAAATTCCAGGATGTCCCCGTAAGTTTCAAGTGTGGTTGGCCCAAGTTCCTAGTTTTCATGTTCTGCGTTATCGCTCATAAACTTTGCTATTGAGAATAAGCTTGTGTTGAAAGATATATACTAAAAATGTGTACCGAATAATCCTCTCCCATTGTACTCTCCTTCGGAAATGTATTCAAATATGATCAAAGTATCGGAGTATTATGGTTTCAATCACGTGTTTATTGCAAGTTATTATGCCAAGTTGTGGAAGAAAACCTAATGTGCTTACGAATATTATTGTTCACATACATATCAAATCTCGATTCCCATATGACCTTATTGTTGATAAACTATGACTATGTTTGGAAGTATAAGAAGTAAGAATGAGATATAGATGTGGCCATGGTCATTGTAACCAGTGCACTTGATTTGAATTCGTGTTTCAATCGTAAATCACCATGCTATCCTTTATAAATATTTCTAATATGATTTGAGTTCTTACACACGCATGTGTTTAAATTATGTATTGCCCTTTTGGAAAAAAGTATTTCAAGAATAAATGGTGTATTGCTCATTTATGATTTTAACTTCTGCTTCAATTGCTAGTCACTTTGCTCCATACTTTGGAAAGAAATCTATTATGGTTAAAGCCTTCATTGCTAGTGAGCTTAAAGTGATGATTTCTGGAATATTCTATGTGTGGATGTTGATAATAGTGATCCTTGAAAGTAAATAGATGAAAGTGTAAAATATGAATTATGGCCACCGTGCCTTGGATAAAGATTCATACGAGTGTTGTTGAAAGTACTAAATAAAAATATATAAATGGTGTGAAAGTTTATGAGGTGTATGTATTTGTATTGCTGTTTCCTTTGTATGCAACGCAAAATTATTTTTGGGAGTATCGATAGTCACCGAGGAAGGGTAAGTTGAAATAACTTAATCCTGAAACTGTATGTGCCGGTGTATGAGCGTATTGTGATTATTCCCCTTAATTGGGATGATATGATTGATTTAAAAGGGTGATGTCAATCCACACAACATTGAGGTGAGACGGCCTAGTCGATGGGGTTGTGATTAGACGCCATGCCGCACACATGGTGGTGATTGTGCTGGAAATTGTAACTGAAATTATTATTGAGATTGTGATTATACCTCCACCCGTACACATTGGAGTGAGGCGGCGGGGTTGCTTTGTGTAGATCGAATGTCTTTGGGTGAGATGGCCTAGCTGATCGGTCGGAGATCGGACTCCATGCCAAGAACATAGTGGTATATTGGTGCTAATGATCTCCCAACCAAAAATAATATTATTTCCGTATTTTGAAAATTGTTATGTTTTAAACTTGGCATTTGGATATCATTGATTGTTGCTTGATACTTCCATGGTTCCCCTTTCTTATATTGGCATTCTATTTCGAAAGAGGATATTTAGCTTTACATACTAGTACTATTCCATATGTACTAACTTCCCTTTTGCCGGGGGCACTGAATCTTCAGTGGATACAAGTAGTTCATCAATAGGCAGTCTTGATCCTCGTTAGCAGTTACTCTCCACTCACCAGGTTTTGGTGAGCCCTACTATGTTCCGAGCTTTATGTCATTTGACGTTGTATTTTGTGATATGAGGTATAGTCGGGGCCTTGTCGCCGGAACTTCTATTATACTCTTTTGTTGTACTTAGAGGCTCCGCAGACAGGTTGTGGGTAGTGTTTGGTGTTGGGAATTAAACTAGAAGTGTTGGTATTTGGCAAACATGTTTTCCATCACATCTATAAACTTGTAATATTTTGGAAATCTTGAATGAATATCCTTTGAGTAATGGAAAAAGAATGTGGAACACTTGACTCTTCTTATGTCTTTCACTTGTACTGATTCTTATATTATTAATAGGCAAGGTTGGGTAGAAGGCATAAAGTAGGCTTGCTTGATTGGGGTATCTTGGTTGATCACCAGTCACACTCCCTGAGGTCGGGGCGTGACATATAAATCCAAATCCGAACATACGTACAAGTGAAAAATCAGGATACGAACCTATGCAAACCATCAAAATCTAATTCCGAGTCCATTTACCAAAAAGTTAAACCTTGGTCTAACTCTTTTAATTTAAAGCTTCCATAATAAGAATTACTATTCCAAACCACTCTCGAGCCTCTCAGAAATAAAAATCAACCATATTCGCAAGTCATAATACATCATATGAAGCTATCCAAAGTCTCTAATTACATAACATAATGCCAGAACTCAAAACCACCAGTCAGGTTGTTATATTCTCCCCACTTAAACATTCGTTCATCCTCGAACGTGCCAAAAGGCATTCCATAGTCATCAAATAACTGTATAAGCTCATCACACATATACACATGTGTGATATCATGTCACCCCCATCCTTATAGATTCATTAACACGGTCCTGACTGAAGATTCTTCCTTCAACCTTAACCTATAAGCCTTTGAAGAAAATTTCAATATTCAAACTTGCTCTAAGATCTGTTTCTTGTATATAATCGATATATTCATCTCAACAAGCTGTATCAAATCATAAATGTACTTCAAAGATGCAACCATATGATGTACCCTATAACTAATATAAACATAGCAATATCTTCTATCGAAATAACTACTCCCTCCATTTCATATTAAATGAGGTACTTTCCTTTTTAGTCTATTCCAAAATAAATGACACATTTCTAAATTTGGAAATAATTCAACTTTAAACTCTTTCATTTTACCCATTTAGCCTTAATGAGAAGCTTTTATAGCCACACAAATGTCATGGCCCCACCAACTTTTTACCCCTTAAGCTTTTAAGACCACAAGTTCCTAAAGTCTTTTTCTTTTTTCTTAAACTCCGTGTCGAGTCAAACTACCTCATTTAATATGAAACGAAGGGAGTACTTATTACCAAACTAGGTATTGGTAGAATATCTTTATCTCAAATAAATCCTTGTTCCAAGACTTTGTAACACTACTAATGATGAAATAAACCTATTTGTCACAAACCAAGATCATGGCACGTATTCTCCGCTTTGGGCTTAGGCCCGCACAAATTTGTTTTTTTGGGCTACGCCCCAAAAAGCGCGTGTACCATGTCAATTTAGCTCATGCCTTATATAGCTCTTCACTTTCCTCTCCCATTCCGATATGGGATTAATCTAAGGTGACATATGCACCCTTTCTTTAGAAGATTTCCAGACTAAAAGTCTGCAAATCCTCCTTGACCCGCCCTCATCAGCCCGCCTTTCGTGATGGACATTACATTTACCGCCTTGGGACTTAGTGTCCTCGTTGAGGTTTGAACCATCATCGTACTGAAGGAGAAACTAGATTTGATATCATATTTGTCACTAACCAAGCCTATGGGACGTATTGTCCACATTGGGCCTAGGCCGACACAGATTTGTCTTTTTGGACTACACCACCTCGAGCCCCAAAAACGCACGTACCATGTGAACTTAACTCATGCCTTATATAGCTCTTCACTTTTCTCTCCCATTCTAATGTGGGATGCGCCTAATGTGACATGTGCACCCTTTCTTTAGAAGCTTGCAAGCCAAGAATCCTACACGTCCTACTTGATCCGCCCTCATCAGCTCGCAATCCATCATGGAAATTACACTATCGAAATTCATAACTACTCGCCATATAAACAAATCATAGCCGTTCATAATACTATGGGTCCTGGGCCCTGAAAAAAAATTTATTCATCTGTTCCCTAGGAGGCGAACGGCCATGGTGAGTTTGATGTGTTGAGCTCGCTCGGGGGTACCTTTATTATGTCTGCATGTATCTGACAGCGATGGCATTTCCGGACATACTGGATGCTGTCTGTTTCCATAGTCATCCAAACGTAACCAGCCCGGAGTATCTTCTTTGCTAGGACAAAACCGTTCACATGTGAACCACAGGTCCTAGAATGAGTTTCCTTTAGCAGCTTGGATGCTTCCTTTGCGTTGATACACCTTAGTAATCCCAAATCAGGAGTCCTCATATACAAGATTCCTCGGTTGTGAAAGAAGTTGTTGGATAATCTCCGCAGTGTGCATTTCTGGGTATGGTTGGCAAGCTTTGGGTACTCTCCTTTTGCCAAATATTCGTTGATATCATGAAACCAAGGCTTTCCGTATGCTTCCTCTGTAACATGGGCACAGTAAGCCGGCTGATTATGAATTTTCACTGGAATGAGATCAATGAAATTCTTATCCATATGTTGTATCATAGATGATAGGGTAGCCAGTGCATCGGCGAACTCATTCTGGATTCTGGGAACATGTCGGAACTCTGTCTTCGTGAACCTCTTTCTCAATTCCTATACATGATGTAGATACGGGAGTATCTTGGAGTTCTTGGTTGCCCATTCCTCTCGTACCTGGTGTATAAGCAAGTCTGAATCTCCAATTACTAGAAACTCTTGATTGTTCATGTCAATGGCCATCTTGAGCCCTAAGATGCAGGCTTCGTACTCACTCCAAATCAATATACTCTCGATCTTGTTGTCCCACCATTTATCTTTGTCAACAGCATTGACTTGCTCGATGTGGTGGTAGGTCTCTCCACCTAAATTTCTCCTTCCACCTATTGCTGGAATGGTCTGACGACTGTATATAGGGCTGCTGTCGTCACCGTGAATGATCACTTCCTAGTGATTCCATTCAAATTTCACGGCCTGATGCAGTGTTGAAGCCACAGCCCCCGCAGAATGAATCCAAGGGCGTCCTAACAGCAAGTTGTAGGATGCTGGCACATCTATCACTTGAAAGTCAACCTCGAACCAAGTTGGTCCTATTTGCAGACACAAGCTAATCTCACCGATGGTGGACCTCTGGGACCCATCAAAAGCTTTCACATTGATTGCTCCTTCTTTTATCTAGTGCAGTCCTTTACCCAGCTTCTTGAGTGTTATCAATGGACATATATTGAGGCTAGAACCCCCATCAATCAGGATCCTAGTGATGAAGTAGTCTTCACACTGCACGGTAATATGTAATGCTTTGTTATGACCCAACCCTTCAGGCGGCAGCTCGTCCTTATAGAAAGTGATTATATGGCTTTCTAACCCTTGTCCCACCATATTGGCCATTTCTCTGCCAGTGATGTTACTCGGCACATATGCCTCACTCAACACCTTCAACAGAGCATTTCTATGTGTCTTGGAGTTCTGCAACAAGGGGAGAATAGATATCTATGCTGGTGTTTTGTTTAGCTGGTCAATGACTGAATACTCTTTGGCCTGTATCTTCCTCCAAAGGTCATCTGGACCTGTTTCAATGATGAGTGGCCAGTTGGAAGCTTGCTTACTTGACTCAGCAAAGTGCTCCGGGGTATAGACTCTTCCAGTCCTTGTCATACCCTGTGTTGCGATAGTCTCTTCGAACCTGACTTTGCCTTTCCTCCTAGCCTCGGCCGTATAATCCCAAGGAATAGCTTTTGTATTAAATGACGACACGGTGGTAATCGCCACTCAGATTGGCGTGGCTACCTTTACTTCAAATGGGACATGTTCGTTGGGTGGTAAAATTGTAACCTCAAACGGTGTCGGTGCTTTGGCTGATGGTGCTACCTCAAACTCAAGCGGGATAGACACGTCTACCTCAGTGACCTTGGATGGTTGAATCTGGACCATGATAGGGTTAAGAGTAACTACTGGCTTCTTTGGATCATCGCCTTCTGTGATCAACCCAATAGATCCCTCGGGATCCCAATCATCCTTTGTTTCAATCATGTGAACACCCCCACCCTTGTGATCTGGTAAGGGGTTGTTGCGAACATTTGGAGCGGCTTTCTTTGCCACAATGACCTTGTTATCAATTAATAACTGTATCTTGTCCTTTAGAGAGCGGCATTCGTCGATGGTGTGTCCCTTCATGCCAGATTGGTATGCATAAGATTTGTTTGGGTTAACCCACTGAGAAGGGTTCTCAGGGGTTGAAGCAAGGATGAGGGTGACATAACCGGCAGTTTTGAGTCTCTCATATAGCTGATCAATGGGTTCAGCAATGGCTGTGTAGTATTTTGGGGGCCTCTGATCAAAGTTAGGTCGGGGCCTAGGAAAGTTTTGGTATGTGGGGGGTGATTGGTAATGAGATGGTTGGGCATTGTAGGCTTGGTATACATGTGCAGCTTGGGAATATCTGGGCGAGGTAGGCTGATATGTGGGAGGTGGAGGTGACTGATAGGTTGGTGTTGGGGCTTGGTAGGAAGGTGCTTGGTAGTTTGGAGCTGACTGATATGTGAGTGGAGGTATAGGGTAGGTTTGGTATTTGAGGGGAGACTTGGTCTTTGTGCAACCATTACAGCCCCCACGTCTGTCTTCTTAGACACACCACCAGACTGCAAGGCCTTATTTGTGGCTTGCAAGGCCTCGAAGTTTGTAACCATGCCGCTTTTGATACCTTCTTCAATTCGCTCTCCCAGCTTGATGATGTCGGAAAACATATGATTTTCAATCAACATTAGCCGTTCATAATACTGCGGGTCCTAGGCCCGGACAAAGAATTTGTTCATCTGTCCCTCCTCTAAGACAGGTCTGACCTTAGCAGCTTCCGACCTCCAGCGAGTAGCATACTCGCGAAATGTTTATGTAGGCTTCTTCTTCGGATTCTGAATGTAGAATACATCCGGTGCATTTTCTATGTTAAACCTGAACCTGTCCATGAAATCAAAAGCCATATCTATCTAATTTGACCATTTCTTAGGATCCTAGCTGATGTACCAGGATAGTGCATCTCCCTTCAGACTCCTCATGAATAGTTTCATGAGGATCATTTCGTCCTTTCCTACCCCGACCAGCTTGTCACAGTACGTTCTTAGATGGACCCTCGGATCCCCTCTACCATCAAACATCTCGAACTTGGGAGGTTTGTACCCCTCTGGCAGTTCAACATCTGGTTGTATGCAGAAATCTTCATAGTTGAACTCTTCAATACCCTTACTTCCTTTGATGCCTTGGATTCGGCTAGTTAGTTTCTTAAGCTCTTCAGCCAAGTTTCTGATGAGTAGATCCTTTTCCTCGGTCTCAGGGTGAAAGATATAGGTTGGGTGGAGAGTGGCATGGTCTCCACGTAAATCGAATTGTTGTGGTGGCCGGGTGTGTGGGTGTGGAAGTGGTCATTTGCGGAGTTTTATGGTTCGGGGATGAGTAACGGATTGTTATTTGGAGTGTGGCAAGTGTTGCATTGGTTCTTTGTTGGGATAGTGGGATGATTTGGTTGCTTTTGTGGAGGTGTGGGATTTTGGCTGTTGGGGAAGATGGTGTCTGGGGTGCTGAGGGAGAAGGATAGGTTGGCCAGGTTCCGAACCTGATCAAGCTCTTCTTGAAACTTCAACAATTTCTGCTCGAGTTGTGACACATTTTCATTGGGAACCCGAATACCATGGCCATCAATGGCCTCTGTTGTTGTGATCTCCTTTCTGACGTTCAAATCCTCCATTCTGCCCTTGTTTTTGTTCTTAACAGGACTTAGAGGAGGAGTGGATGGAGGGCCCTTGGATCTTGTGGAATAAACTGATGTTGCCAGAGTGCACGAACTAACCTTTGGGGAGGGGAATAATAAAACAAACAGGTAACCAAGTTAGTTGGGATCATAAAAAAATGTCGCAATATTTAAACACATAGTGCAGGAATATAAAGCGTCCTAGTTTGGGAGCTTCGTTGTGCCCGAGGTACGCCCAACGACAAGTTTATTTGGAGAACTTAGGATGCTAGATGCCTCATTTTATTGATAAAAATAGACGAATCCCAGATAAACAGGAAATGAAAATAACTAATGGCCATTGGCCTTATTACATTTTATAAAGCGAAAAGAAAATTTCCTATCTACTTGGTCCCACAAGGACCTTCCCTAGATTCGGTATCCCTGGCTCCGTCGAACAGATTTCCCAACTCGCAAAGTCCCAACAATAGGTAGGCCCTGGCTAGATGTCCTCCTATGATCTTGTTGTTAGGTTGGATCTCCAGAAGGGACGGTAGATTTCCCAGATATTTTCGGATGAGAGTTTGATCACTAGAGTGAAGATCTTTCCACCAGCTTGGCAACCTTGGATGAATGTTGGTAACCATGCCGAATATAGGGACTTCGCGCCTCATATTTCTGCAAGGCAAATAAGGTTAGACCCTTACCCCCACCAGATTCGACTATTTAATACCAACAATTAGCATGACGCATTCCAGTTCTCCAAATAAATGCACAGAACGTGGTGACGTCCATTTGGGTTTAGGGAAACCCAGTGGACTTTGGACAAGGCTATCTTAAAGGTTCATTATGTGGACAACATAACTGACCCAGCTAGGTTTGACCATGATGCATGCACAATTTAAACAGAGTAAGGTTTCTATGGGGTTTTAGACTGGTACCCTTGAGTGGACAACTCAAGAGGGAAGGCACGGAACCGTCGACTACACCATTGATCGATTGGTTTTACCGCAAATATGCTTTTCCGAATTTAGGGGGTAATAATATAGGAAGAGCGCAACCACTCATTATAAGCGTTGCTATAGTATTTGTTTGGCATGAGTGGAATATGATGTTGAGCATGATTACGCAATAATTAAAAAGCACGTTGTCACGTATTTTCATGTTTAAGAAAGCAGTAAATACATCAGTTTATGACAGTAAAGCAACAATAAAGAAAAGAAAAGAAGAAGATAAGTCAGTTTTGCTTTGTAAAAGAAATCAAATGCTTAAAGGAATTTAAACAGGTAATTGCATATAAAGGAAAGTACAAACTCACAAGTACAATCTGAAATGGTAAAAGCCTAATTATCCCCAGTAGAGTCGCCATGCTGTCGCGCCCCTTTTTTTCCCTCCTCGCGTCGGGAGAATTGGGTTAATGACTTTTGGGTATAAGACAACTCATTCCTTTTGGGAACTGGGATTTGCATTTTTTGAAGAGTCGCCACCTAATGATTTATGGTGCATTAGGACACCTACAGGGTTTAATTCTATGTTTGCTTGATAACCTGAGATAGGGCAAGGGCTTGAAATTATCCTAAGGGGAAGGTGTTAGGTACCCCTCAGAATCCACTAATGTGGTTCCCGGCCATATAGTTCTTTGTGAATTTGGTTCAATTAACATATAAACGGATAAGGCTCATATAAGAGGGGATTTTAATACACAAATGTTTTAAGGTAAACAAAGTTTGAAAGAGCAATTAAAAGGCTGATTTTGAAAAGAAGGAGTTATAATGCTTTAAAAGAAAAGGCAATAAAGGAAGGGGGTCCTAGGTTTATTTTAAATATGGATCACATCAATGCAATACCCGGTAATCACTCCTCAGAAGAGGGGCTACACGTGGTATTAGCACACCCGTCATCATATCCATATCTACCATTTCCCACCCCGTTTAAGGTACTAAAGCGCGGATTGATCTCGACCACTATTGCATGCTATTACCTGGCCCATCCTATCAGTCCCGGAGGCACATAGGACTACTATTCCTAAAGGGAGGGATATTGGGCTGACTTGGAGTTTCAAAGGTGAAAATTCTAAGGCGGCATACAAAACATATAAAAACTGCACATTTAAGGGGAATCACATACACACTGAAGGATCACATATACCTCCTCAAACAAAGTAATCCAATAGCATGACTCAAACAACAAGTAAAGTCTGACTCTAGAAAATACTTGAGGAAAGGAGATCATTGTTGCTGAAGTAGGCCTGGTCTATTACATGACTCAGTTAGGAAACACGAACCAGGCCTGCCTGCTGGTTGTAGCAATTAACAGAGACAAGTTAAATTTTATTATTATTACTACCTAAGGCTTGCCTAAGTGTTTGGGTGAAACCTTAGGGAACATGGTATATATTACTGATTCTGAATGTGGCAAAGTAGTAACAACTTAAACGGATGGCTTGAAATTCTATAGGCATGCTTGCTAAATCGTGTTAATAAGGAGATATTAAATTACTTAAAATTGGTTAAGAGTAGACGAATTTTAAATTAGACTAATTTCAGTTTCTGCAGATGATAGTATCCACTACCGCTGATTTTTTATTCGTATGAACATAATATCTAGGATTACTGATTTTTAGACCCTTATAGACATGGTATCTAATTGCTAATTTTAAAACCTTTGTAGACAATAGTATCTAAATGAATAATGTCAAACCCTATAGACATAATATTTAGTTGACAATGGAAACAGGCAGGTTTTTACTTGGGAATTTCTATAGGCATGATTTCTATATATTATACTGATTTTATCATGACGCCAGATTACAACCAATTGGACCCTAAGAGCATGATATCTAGATGGTGACAAACATGCAGAAATTTAGATAATTCCTATAGGCAGGTTATCTAGATGTGAAGTTGAATATTCAGGATTAAAAAATAAGTCCTATAGACATGGTTTCTGAATACTGAGTTGATCATGCAGGATCCTATAGACATGGTTTCTAAATGCAATTTGAATATGCAGAATTAAAAGCAGTCCTATAGGCATGATATCTACCCTTAAACATGCAGAATTACCCAACCCTTTTTCACTAGCCAGCCCTAAGTATTTATTACAAACCAGGAATACTGAATTAAAAAAAATACATAAAAATACAACCAAAGGAAGCCTGATTCTTGGTTCCTCCCTGAGCTATGGAGTAAATTGCCTTAAGATGCCATTGTTTCAAAAGCCTTTCTCAGACTTGAGTGTGTCAAAGTTCCCTAAGGGTATCAAGAGGACCTCGGGCAGTGCTCACGTGCAAGTTGCATAACCAGGTAGAGATGAGTGCAGTGTGGAAGGGCCAGCCCTTATGTGTCCAAGTTCAGAGGGAGCTCATGGGTCCCAAAGTAAGGCTCACACAAGAGGGGCAGAACCTAAGTCTAAGAGTAGAGTGGAAGTGCAGGAGCAGAAAGTTGTTTAAAAACTGGATTAAAAGTAGTAGGGGATAAGGGTGGTTTGAAAAATAGTAGCTAAAATTATGTAGTATCAGCAAGTGCACAAAGGGGCAGGGGTGTGGGAATACATTGCAGATGGCATGCGACCCTGAGAAGGATCGAGTCTGGACATGCACAGCAATAAGTGAAGCTGGCATGCCAATAACCCAGCCAAAACACACATCATATAGAGGTTATGATCCCAGGGAATCAGGTTTGGGTCATGCACAACAATGTCCAATGCTGTCATGCCCCAAACCACCCAAAGATACCAAACACATAGGGGATATGGGGTTTGGGATTCATAAGTGACTGATAGAGTTCATAAATAAGGGAAACATAAATTCAGAAAAAGAAAAGGGGGGCAGATTATAACATGCTTAGGAATGAAACTCGATTAAACACAAACAAGGAACAGGCAAGAGTGCAGGAAATAGTAAATAAACATGTTTTTGTTGATGCTGAAGATTAATCAAAACATACTAGTAAAGAAGCAAATGCAGAAAGAAAGTAAGCAAATTTCCACAGCCTAGCTTTGGCTTTCAACCGACTAGGTAAGGCAGCAACACAAGTAATAACAGATCCAAGGAGAGAGTGTTTTTAGAGTGAAGTGTGTGTTCTGAACTCCATTAGTTCGTGTTTGAAAGAATAGAAGTACAAGGTATTTATAGCTTTTTTGAAAATGAGTAAAAGAGAAGTAATAAGCTACAAGCATGGAAACAATCACAATTCAGAATCAATTATACAAGTGATTGCCTTTAATTAAGGGATCACTTGCTTAACGGGCAGTGAAAGGTTCAAAATAAGGAAAGAAATCAATTTGTAAGCGGGCTGATAGTTGCCATAAAAGAAGCAGTAAAACAATTGAGTAAGTAATCAAGTCTAAGTACAGAAATATCTTTATTTTGGGAAAGGATTCAATAAGGCAAAACAAGGAAAGGAATCAATTACCTTAGCAGGCGAGTGAAATCAGATTTTTCACAAAAGAAAAGTTTAAAATCAGTCACGAGATTGAAAATCAATCAAAGAGGAGATCTCAGCATGTAATAGAGTACACAACATGCGAGGCCAAACCTATCGGCAAAAGAAATAACATGCAATAGTAGCACAAACTTCAGTAGGTAGCAACATTCGAAACATGATAGTCCAATAGGTCAAGTCACATCGAATCAGTAGTGAAGAAAACATAGAATATCAAAAGCATGCGAAGGTCTCACAACAGCAAGTAAGGAAACCCCTTTAAAAAAAATTAGGGTTTCAATCATAGTCAAGTTTTGAAGATAATATAAACCCGGAATCTGAGGAATCACATAAAGGAAAAAAGAGATTCTGAAACAAGGAACTTCAAATCGGGTTAAGTATTTTAAACGAATTGTTTCAGACCCAAAGACATAGGGTTTTCCAACAATAGTAGTGTTTAAAAGATGATAAACAAACGAATCAAACAAAACTTAACTACACAAGCATTCGTCTAACAAACAGCCAAAAGAAATTAGGGCTATTATCATGCAAACTCAGATAGAAGAACAATACGAGCAAACATAGCAAGACATGTCAAAAATCAGAAAAGAGATTTGAAATAACTTAACAGGAAAACCCTAATCAGAGAAGATACAGAGTTTTGAGAGCAAAGTTTTAAAGAAACTTTGAGAAAATGCTTAGAAGTTCAAAGCATGCATAGGTCTGAAGAAAATTTGAAAGAAATCGAAAGAACCTTCGAGATTAGGGTTTCAGAAGAACCCAAAAAGTGATGAGAAAAGCCTTGAAAGCTATCGATCTAACCAGGAGAGCCAAAGATCTGACTCGAATGGCCATAGCTGGCCGGAGAAAAGCCAAAGTTGACCGGAGAAGGGCCATGAACTAAATCGAACAAAGGCTGGACCAGAGTTCTTTCGTATTCTGGCCTTGAAACCATAAGGACAAACATAAAGGAGCCATGAGAGGCTGGCACAGGTCTCTGATGACCTTGGAAGGCCATGGGTTAGGACGGATTAGGGTCGCGGCGGCTAGGGTTTGAGGGTGTTGTAGAGCGGATTTGAGAGAGGAGGGATTTCAGAGGCGGCGTATAGTGAATAATGAAAGGGTTTAGGGGGGTCTTTTGGGTTTAATTAGGAAAGGAGGAACGAGAGCCGTTGATCTAAGTGGTCAACGACTGTGATTAAAGGGGCTAGGTGGGGATCCGGGTATGGGTCAATTTAATTGGGTTGGGGGTCGGGTATGAGTGGATTTGGGCCGGGGTAATTGAGTTTGAATTGGGGTCCAATTCAGGCTATAATCGAAATAGAAATGGGCTAACATTTAAATAGCCAATTTTCCCCATTTGATTTATAAAAAATAATAAAATAAATTTTGTAAATAAATTAAAGGTGCTAAAATTATTTATAGTATATAATTAATTATTTAAAAATACCAGACCTAATTTTATGAATAAAAAACATAACTAAATCTAAAAGGGGGCTAATATTGCAATTATATGCAATTTAGTTTAAAAAATACCAAATGAATTTGTAAAAATATGAAAAAAATTATCTCAGCTATATTTAGCATAAACATAAAGATCCAATAAATAAATCCTCAAAACTAATAATTTTAGAAATAATTATGGGATTTTTATGGATAAAATAGGGGAATAAATCGATTTAAAATATTTTTTAAGATTAAGGAAAAATAAGGAAACACTTGGATATACTTATATATGCACTCATATGCTATTTTGAAAGTACTTTGCATATAAAATCTACACAGGGAAAAATTGGGTATCAACACCGACCCTCTTGCATGCCCATGATATCATGCTCAGTCTTGGGGTGGTCTTATGGTGCAAGGAGAGTCACATAGTAGCTAGATTTGGCCAGTGATTGTCACAAGAAAGCAGGAGGAGGAAAGACCATATACATCTCCTTCTACTCACAAGATGTGCACTTAAAAACTTTGGAATTTAAGTACTGTATGGGGATATATCTTACCTATGGTATTATCACTTTATAATGCTCATTCGGGGAATGATATAGCACCATGAGGGAAAGAACTAAAGTTTTCCGGATTAGGGAATCTGAGAAGCCGACTGTTGGAAATTCCAATTAACCATTGCTCAATCGAAAAGGTCCAAACCGGTGTGGTCTAAATGCAGAAACAGTAGACTAACCAGTCATAAGATAATACACAACAACTAATAAGGAATCTCACTCGGCAAATGAAACACAACATTTGGAAAGACTAAGGTGTCAAACATAGTTCCATGCACCATCAGATTTTTGGACAGATACAACAATTGAAGGTAGTGTTTCAGTTTGATCAATTTGGTACGCAAAACATGGCGCCTGGTGAGAGATTTTGAGGTGCTACACTGACGTTCTGCACTTGGTTAGAGGATACAAACACCAACCTTGGCTTGAAGCTGTCCACCTCAAACTTTTGTAATAGTTAGCTTTAATTGATTTAGCACATTTTCCTTGTATTTTTAAATATCTTATATTAATTGGATTCCTATTCTGGATTGTTATATATTTATCACATGGCATCAAGCCGAGTGGTATATTTGCTTTAAAAAACAATGTCTACAACACACACAACATTGAGGCCTAAGGAAATCAACCTCAACACGAAGATTCGATCAGTGATACTCACAATAAGAGGGATGAAGCCACGTCGGTCCATGGCGGGAAATATCCACAACACATTTGGGAGGCAACTCCTGATGATGCTAAAGACGAACATTTAGCGAGAACAGTAAGAATCCTAAGGGAACAACAAAAGGCTATTACGGGCCATCTCCCGTGACAAGATCAAGTCATGCCGAAGTTGAGGTATGCATTGTTGGGTGCTTCCAATAACGCGAATGGAAGAGGTCTAGTTCCTCCCGGTGCTCTCACAAACCAAACAACACAAAGGGTTGATAACAATACCTCGAGGGGCAAGGTCGACTTCGACAGGGCGAGAAGGAATGGTAGCAGATCTGGTAATAACAACGAGAATGATCCCTCTAAAACTGAACTCATGCGATTTATGAGGGAAATAAATGCCCAAATGGATCAGGTCCCGGGTACACCACTAGTATTGAAAGGATCAGACTCAAACAAATACACCAATTGCCGTTCAAACCAAGCGTGATACCAAAATTAATCCTGAAGCGATTCAAAATTCTAGACATACTAAAATATAATAGAACCTCAGATCCTCAAGAGCACATCACCACCTACAGAATGGAAATAAAAGGAAACGACGTAGCTCCGTACGAGATTGAGTCAGTCTTGCTGAAGAAGTTTGGAAAGAACCTCTCGAAGGGGCCCCTGACTTGGTATTCACTTTTACCCGAGCACTCAATAGATTGCTTTGAGATGCTCGTGGATTCTTTTATGAAGGCCCATGCCGGGCCATAAAGGTGAAGGCCCGAAAGGAAGACAAATTCAAAATTGTGTAGAGAAAGTCCGAACTACTACGAGAGTTCATTACCATATTTCAGAAGGAAAAGATGCTACTACCGGCAACGCCAGATGAATGGGCAGTTGAGGCATTCATTAAAAGGCTAAATCTGAGGAGTTCTGTTGCTTCCCCGAAACTGAAAGAAAGTCTGCTCGAGTTATAGGCAACAACATGGGCAGACGTCCAAAACCGTTACGAATCAAAGATAAGAATAGAGGATGACCAGCTCGGTTTTCTTGTATCGACCAAGGGTCGGGGCCAAGATAAGAATAAGGAAAAGTTGAAGCATGATTTCGATGCAGATCGACGGTCTAATAAAGGTCGATTTTTGCCTTATGAAAGGGCCAAAGGATGCGGCAGAGGCTTCCGTTCCACAGACAGGTTCACTACCGACAGGAGAGGTGACCATGGTCGGAACAATAGATTGTTATAGGATCAAGAGACGTTAGGTTCTTGAGACACCACCTACCCCAGACTATCGAGTATAATTTCTACATCAGCATGGTAGAACTGGTATCGATGATGAGGAACATCAAGGAAGCATGGTTCCCGAGGCCGATGAGATCCGACCCCAGTCAGAGAGACCATAACCTATGGTATGAGTATCATGGGACCAACAGCCACTGGACTAGGAACTGCCAACATCTGCGTGAGGATGTGGCGAAATTGCTATAAAATGTCCATCTTAGAGAGTTCTTAAGTGACCGGGCTAAAAATAACTACTATCGCAATCGAGATAATGCAGAACCCTTGAAGACGGGAGAAGATCCTCCTCGTCTAACGATCAACATGATTTTCGGAGGGAACGAGATCAATGGTGTAACCTTCTCAGCCACAAGGAAAACAAAGGTATATGTGACTCGTATCAAAAGATTCCGGGAAGTCGCCGAGTATGATATCACCTTCACGGAAGATGACGTCGATGGACTCTTACTACCACACGATGATGCCCTGGTAATTTCTCTTAATGTTTTAGATTTTAATGTGTTTTGGTGGACCCAGGAAGTTCTGCCAATATTATCCAAAGGAGAGTGTTGGAACAAGCCAACCTAACCTGAAGAATCATTCCGGCCACAAAGCTCCTCGGCGGGTTCAACTAGCAAGTGTGACATCGCGAGGAGAGATTTTATACCCACGAATACTGAAGGGGTAATGAAGAAAACCCTTTTTGATGCAGTTTACGGCGATGTGGGGTACAACATTATTCTTGGAAAACCATGGCTACACGAGATAAAGGTTGTGCCGTCAACTACCATCAACTTTTGAAATTTCCAACTCCAGAGGGAATTCAACAAATAAGAGGAGATCAACCGACAGTAAAGGAGATGAACACGATCTTAGTTTCCAGTAGCAAAGGGAAGGAACATGCTGCATAGCAATACAGGAACCGACGCCTGCTCCGAAGCCATACAAAGTCGATAAAGGGGGAGAGTCATCAGAATCCCATCAGGTGCCAATGTATTTCCAGACCAAATCCACAGCGGAAGAACTTGAACAAGTTGCATTATTTGAGAATTTCTTGGAGAGGAAATTTCACTTGGGGACAAGACTAAACCCCGAGCTCTGGTCAGGACTAATTGAATTTCATAAATTTAATGTTGATTGTTTTGTGTAGTTGCATGCGGATATGACAGGTATGCCACTAGAAGTGGCCATGCACAAGTTAAGCCTGGATACCAACATCCCTCCGATAAGGCAAAAGAAATGCCCTACTACTGATGTCAGAAATAGGTTTGTCAAAGAAAAGGTTACTCGACTGCTTGAAATCGATTCAATCTGGGAGGTAAAGTATCTTGACTGGCTAGCTAATATAGTAGTAGTTCCAAAAAAGTATAATAAATTTTTCATATGCATAGATTATAAGGATCTGAATAAGGCGTGCCCGAAATACTCTTTCCATTGCGAAACATTGATCAAATGATTGATGTGATGGCTGGGCGCAAGTTGATGAGTTTCATCGATGCCTATTCCGGGTACTACCAAATCAAAATGAACCTAGAAGATCAGGGAAAAACTTCATTCATAATGAACTTTGGAACATATTGCTATAGTAATGCCTTTCGGGCTTAAGAACGTTGGAGCCACTTATCAGAGACTCGTGAACAAAATGTTTGAAAAAAATTTAGGGATAGCAATGGACGTTTACATAGATGATATGCTGGTTAAGTCTTTTAATGCAGGTGATCATCTTAAACACCTCCAAGAAACCTTCACATCTTAAAGAAGCTCAACATGAAGCTTAACCCCGAAAAGTGTGCATTCGGAGTCAGCTCTGGTAAGTTTTTGGGGTTCCTGGTGTCACAAAGAGGGATTGAAGTCAATCTTGATATAATTAAAGCTATTGAGGACATCCTCGACCATATGTCAAATGTGAAAGAGGTTTAGAGGTTAACAGGAAGATTGGCCGCTTTTAACTAGGTTCATTTCCCAGTCTTCAGAAAAGTATCATCACTTCCGAAAAATAAGAACAACTTCAAATGGATGCCGAAAGGCCAGCATGCTTTGAAAGATTTGAAAAGGTATTTATCGAGCCCTCCTTTACTATCAAAACCGGAGGGATGTGAACAATTGTTGATCTACCTAGCAATCTCGGAGGTAGCGCTAAGTGCCATTTATGTCTGTGAAGACAAACTATGCAATCTATTATCTATTATATTAGTATAATTTTAACAGGAGCGGAAAATCACTACCCACACCTCAAGAAATTGGCCTTAGCTCTCGTAGTCGCCGCTCTAAAGCTTAGGCCTTATTTCAATGTCACCTAATAGTCGGGTGACAACTTTTCCCCTGTGAAATATCCTTCATAAACCTAAACTGTTGGGTCAACTGGCCAAATAGGCAATCGAGATGAGTGAATTTGACATAGAGTATAAGCCCAGGACTACGATCAAGTCACAAGTTTTGGCCGGCTTTGTGGCCGACTTTAGTCCTGGACTGCTGCCTTTGGCCATCAAATAAGCGGTGATGGTGTCATAATCGACATCGGGAGTCTGGACCTTCATCACGGATGGAGCTTCTAACGTGAAAGGGTTCGGGCTCGGGGTAGTACTGATCATGCCCTCGGGAGAAACCCTGAGGTAGGCCATACGAACTGTTTCCTTTACTAACAATGAAACTGAGTATGAGGCTTTGATTGCAATACTTGAGCTGGCCTGGGGAGTGGATTTTGAGGTCATAAAAATCAAATATGATTCCTAACTGCTAGTAAATCAGGTCTACGGGATCTTCGACATCAAAGGGGAACACACGCAACAATATGTAGTAAAAGTCCAGACTTTGCTCGCACGGTTCAGGGAATGGTAAATCATACACATTCCAAAGGAAGAAAACACGAAAGAAGACGTACTGCTAATCTTGGCCCGTCCACAGAAATGAAGGGATTAGACTCTAGTACAGTCGTGCAGCTTATACACTCGGTATTGGATGTGGAAGGTTATTTTGAAGTAAACGCGACCAATTTGTTCTGGTACATGAGAAATGAGATCATTGACTATATCAAGCATGGAAAACTACCTGAAGATCCCAAGGCATCCCGGGCTCTACACACCAAAGCAGCCTGTTACTGCTTCAGGGGAGGCCAATTGTATATAAAGTCTTTCCAAGGCCTGTTGGCCTGATGTTTAGGAGCCTCCGAGGCTCATTACATCATAAGAGAAGTTCATGAAGGAATCAATGGAAATCATTTGTGTACAGACTCCTTGGTATTAAAACTAATTAGGAGAGGATACAACTGGCCCTGGATAGAACAAGACGCTAAGATATATGTTCAGAAATGTGATAACTGTCAACGCCATACGTCGTTGGTGAATCAACCAGTAGAATATTGCCATCATTTAGTCGCCTTGGCCATTCATGAAATGGGGGATGGACATAGTCGGACCGCTGCCACCGACTCCTGGTAAGATAAGTTCTTCTGATTTTAACTGACTACTTTCTAAGTGGGTTAAAGCAGGTCCTTACCAGAAAGTCGGTGAGTGCGGAGTGGTCGATTTCCTATGGGAGAAAATAATTTGCAGGTTTGGGATACCAAAAGAGATAGCCTGCGGCAATGGACCACAATTTATAGGAGCAAAGGTCATAAAATTCCTTGAAGACTTGAAAATCAAAAGAATCACATCATTGACATACCACCCGAGCACAAACGGCTAAGAGGAATAAGCAAATAAAGTGATTATTCAAAATCTCAAAAAGAGATTGGAAACAACCAAAGGCAAATGGCCCAAAGAGTTACTGGGAGTGTTATGGGCATACCGAACGACGTCCAAGTCAAGCACGAGAGAGACACCTTTTTCTCTCGTGTTCGAAACAAAAGCCCTGATCCCAGTGGAAGTGGGAGAACCTACCATGAGATGCTTTTGGGCAGATGAAAAAGAAAACGACGAAGGACTATTGATGAGATTGGACCTGCTCGACGAACGCAAGGACTTGGCACATATAAGGATGGTGGCCTAGAAATAAATAATGGAAATATACTACAATCGAATATCCAATCTCCATTATTTCAAAGTAGGAGACTTGGATTTAAGGAAAGTAACTCAAAACACCGAGAGCTCAATGCAAGAAAGTTGGTTCTAACGTGGGAAGGCCCCTACCGGGTTTCAGCTATTACCGGGAAAGGATCATACGAATTGGAAAGTCAAGATGGAGTAAAATTTCCGAGCAACTAGAACATGGCACACCTTAAAAGGTACTAGTGCTGATGGGGGCCGCTTATACTAAAAGTATGCTGCACTCTTTTTCCCTTCGTCCAATTTTTGTCCCAAATGGATTTTCCTAGAAAGATTTTTAACGAGGCAGCAACAGAAAGCATAGTACAAAGGAAATTCCATCAGCAGAAATAAGACCTTTAAACAATAAGGCATGGAAACAACAAGCCACTACGAAATGATTCTATAGTCTTTGGCTCGATAGCAAAGTTCCTAACAGGAAACAAAGCTTGCTGTCGGACTAAAAGCTATCCGACCATTCATGAGTGCCGATTTACTTCAAGCCACTAGGGGGTGGTTAGGTAATCTTTGGCTCGGTAGAAAAAATCCTAACGAGAAATGAAGCTTGTTGTCGGACCAAAGATTATCCAACCATTCACTAATGGAATCATCAAATGAACAGGACTTCCAGTATTCAAATCCGCATTCTTCACATTCGAACACTAGGGTGAATGATATAAGAATACGACAACATGACTGCCACATAAATCGGGACTACGAAACACGGGAATAAAGATATATCATCAGCACCGGGGACTGCGTGGCTAGCCCCGTAGAAACAAGTTGTACAAATTAGCTACAAGTAATTGCAATTTCTTTTTAGTACAACGAATGCTAATGTACTTTTGAAAATGGATGGGATAAAGTAAAGTCCTTTTATTTTATCTTGTTTCTTGCCCAAACGATGAATTATTTTTATCATTTGAAAGTTAATAAAGTACTTCAAATGTTAGTGCCAGAATGAACAAAAAACGTCCTCTTCAATAGCAATGTAAACATAAGAGGACCTTCTCTTATGAAACCCTCATAGTAAAGGGTTGGTTCGGGAAGAATTTATGCCCGGAATCCAAATACCATTGGGAAAAAATGCACCCGAAGCCTTGCATAATCGAAGCAAAAAAAGTATAATTTGGGCAATGCTTAAATGTAAAAGCACTTTTATATAACAAACTTCCAAGAAGCAAAAGTACAAAGTATGAAAAAGAAAAACAAAGAGAAAAAAAAGCAAAAAACTAGAACATTGCATCACCAAAACTTGGGGGAGGAGAAGCGTCTGTGCCCCCAAGAGAAGTAGGCAGATCTTCCATCGGCTCAAAACCTTGGCCTTTATCATCATCCCCTTTAACTTCCTCTTTAGTTCCCGATAATGCGGAATCGGAACCAGAAGAGTCAGTTGCATCAAACTAAACCAGGAGGCCCCTTTGGGCAGTTGACTCCAGCTCATGGGCCTTGGCAATCTCGGCATCAAAATCAATTATGCTCGCTTTGGCCTATTCCAAGGTTTTTCTCCTCATGCTATACATCGAATATATTTTTTCAACAATGAGGGAAGATGCTCAACGTTGAAGCTCTATCTTAAGCTGATCAACCTTAGTCGAAAGGCTATTCTTCTTGGATCTTGCAGCCTGAAGGCTGACATCAAGGTCATGGATAGTGGAGTTATAAACTTTATTGTGCTCCATGACCCTCTTATACTTCTCTTCCATCTGGGCATGCGTCTCCTCAACAGCAGTAACCTCTTCAACTTTGGATTTCAAGGCTACCTCCAAATTATTTAGTCGTTCAGTAGAGGCAACCTCGTGCTCGGCAACAGCAAGAACAACATTTTGGACCTCAGACCACTTTTCCTTAGCCTCTTGAAATTGTACCATTATCAGGGTGGCCTACTGGCTGAGGGTCATCACCTCTTTCTCACTCTTCCACAACCAAACCTCCAACTCAACAGCTTCGGCAGCTTGTGCTTCTAGTGCCGGGTGACGAGCAACAATTTTCTCCTACTAGGCCAATAGTTGATCCTGCTCGAATGTGAGTTTTCCTTTATCAAGGGTCAACTTCTAAAGCCCTCGAAAGCAAGGAAGTTAGCCTGCAAAGAAAAAATTCAAATAAAAAATCTCTGTAATAGCAAAACTAGAAGAAATAGTAAAAAAGAGCAAATATTGTACTGCTGGCGCATTGTGCATGGCATTGTTTATCATACATTCCCCCGAGAGAGAGTTTATTTTATTATTATAATTCTCTGATGCCAGAGGCTTCAGGTAACTGGCGAATTCCACCGACCGAGACAACAGATGACACCCTGTAGAGACGTAAAGGGAGACACTCCTCATCCTTTGAGGATCTGCGGAGGGAGGCAAATAGTTATGCCTCAAATTCCCATGTTTTAGGGACTTGGGAAGAGGGACATCCTCCTATCAGGTGTCTGCGGCCAGTGGGGATGATGTAGTAGTTGATGGTGGTGAAAAAAGAGATGAAGCTGATGGCATTGTAGGTTGAGAAATAACTGCGGCAAAAGTAGTGCTAGTTATTGGTTGCTCATCAACTGAAGAAAGAAGAGGCCTGGTACCCAGCCTCATAGTATCGGGAGCAGCGACTGGGGTTTGGAAGCGAAACTTGGCATCTTCCACCATATCAAAATCTCCCTAGAGTGCCTGGACGTCGTCCTCGGTTGGTGTTACTAGCTCAATAGATTGAGCATTCTATTGTGCTGATGAAGGTCGTCGTCTCCTCTATAGGGAAGACCTTTCATCACTGGATCCCTCATCATCATCGATTACCACAGTAGTTGCGGTTGGCTCAGGTGCGGCATTCTTCGCCCTTTTATTTTTACCCTCAGCCATAAAGGAACATCATCTTTTTTGTTGCATGTTCTTCGGCCTGGGACTCCAAGAGGAAGCACTCCGGAAGTAGGTCCAATGGCACCCGTTTGGGTGAAAGCTTCCTGTAGAAACCTTGCCGCATCTGTGGGATTAGCTAAAACACCCTCCTCGGGGACGGTAACAGAGCCCTGCAGATGACCTGAATTCAACAAAAGAGAAGTTAGTGATTTTTTTTATACGCGAAGTAAAAACAAGATTAGTTCGAGAATCAACTTACCATTATTTTTGGCCTTCCACCTGTATTTGAGGGCTAGTTCTTTCCACCAGCTGGTCTCAGGCATGGTAATTTCTAGGACCTTCTGGACCTACTTGTCCAAGCCTTTAACCCTTGAAGGTGTCCATCGAGTTGCTGAAATAGTAAAAAAAATAAAATAAAAGAACAGTAACAACACCGAACAACCATTGATCAAGGAAAAGACATACATTGAACTTACATGTTCGAGTCCATGACTCGAGGAAAGCTGGAGTTGTGGCTAGGATACTGTCCTTGTTGACAACTATAACGAACCGCTCCATCCATCCGCGGTCGTTATCATCATCCATGCTGGTGAGCAAAGCGTGGTGACCACATTTGCTGAAGTTTATCACTTCCCCACAATAGATTTTTGGGGTGTAAAGATTCATCATGCGGGCCAAGGAGAGGTCTTCCCCGTCTCGTGGCACAACCGCCGCAGACAGGCTACCGTCTACCACATAGAGGGTCTTACCTATGCCAAGAAGACTTGATAGTGGTAGCAAAACTCCAAAATTACGGGGTCAGGTCCCCCGCTCAATAAGAATGGACCCAAAGTGAAGGGATGTGGGTAAATGTATGTAAAACCCTTCTTAGGGAAGGTTACTCGCTCAGCCATATCGGGAGCGATGATGTTCAAATCATGGCAACCATAGTCTTATTTCACATCAATAATGCTAGAAGGACGGATGAAAGAAGGGTACACACCAACATCCCATGTGAAGGAGTTAACAGAAGGAAACTTCTCCTCAAAATCCTTGTCTGTACTGAGCCTTCTAGGATAATGCTGCTCACTAGAGCAGGAGCATCATCATAGCGCTTTCCTTGTTTTTTGAAGAGCCGAAATTCTTGGAAGAGGAGGCCATGGTTAGTAGAAGGACGTAAGAATTTCTTTGAGGAAGAAGGTTAAAGAAGGATGAAAGCAAGAGAGACTTGAGTAAGAAAAGTTGAGAGAGTTCGAAAAATGAGACGTATAAATAAAGGAATAGGCGGCCAAAATCGTGGCCATGATTACCTCGAGAACCAGCAAAATTATTGTTGAATCGTGGAGTGACGCGTGTTAGGGGTATTAAATGCAGAGAGATGTGCGTCTAATAAAGCATAAGAAACGTTTAGAGGGGATAAATAAATTTTCCGCCAAGAAAGATATCTTCGCCAACGTCCCAATGACACAAAGATGTGCCACCGGAAAGTAGGGGAACTATCTGTATAGGGTAAAATTGGTTCATATTAAATACTCATATAATAGACTGACACATGAAACTAGAGACAGACAAAAAGCAAGACAGGTAAAAATTAAGACCGGGGGCAGCAGTTTCGCTTGGCACCGGTAAGCCCTCGAAGGAAATATTGCTAATGAAGACAAATGGATGTCTGCCACCTGATATCATTCAATGAAGAATATTCTGCAATATTAAATACATAGTTCCTTAGAGAATTATGGCTTCCATAGGCTGCCGTTACACATTCTTCAATGGCCCCCATAATTGTCATTTAAGAGAGGCTTGATCCTAGGACCTTGTTTCCTATGTGCAACTGTAAATAGTGGCTTCAACAACCATTGTAAGGGACAAATTTTCTGACAAAATTATTCTATATACTATTCAAAAGATCAATAATACTTTATTTCTTATCTACTAATACTTATATTGCCGCCTTTGGAAGCTCTCTCCCGGAACCAAGTTATCTGTTGCTTTATCTCGATTTCAATGCTATTTTACATTTTATTTATCATTTTGGGATCAAATTAATTCGCTTGTCTATAAACCATGTTACAAATTCAATTGTACTATTTTATGGGTAAACAATAGGATATTCAAGAAGTGGCACTAAACATGGTAAATGCTGGACATGGGAGTTGGTATATATGGAGAATTTTGTGTATGCAGGCGATCGAGGAGTTTGTTGAGGGTGTACCAGGTTATGATGGGTATAACCAGATTTGCATGGCTTTACTATCAACTCGAGGAAGGTGTAGGTTGTTTGTGTGGAAAGGAAGGACATTATATTCTCCACAAATAACATGTTTCTGAAGATAAATAATTTAGAACTTGAAATATCAAGACGTGCATAGCTATTTATGGAGGGGCGGGGAGTAGACCATGAAGACAAAAGGTTTTGACTTAGCTAGGTTCAAGTTTGTTAGAAGTATATGACTTTAACAACTGGAAGCACAAACAACAAAAATTCTTAATTTTAAGGGGTTGGGAGATACATGCATGAAGAAGGGGATTAAAAGGGAGATTTAAGTTTAAGTGAGGACTGGGTAATCAATTAATGAGATAATCATGTAAGAGACCAAAATCGTAATGACATATATAGAGTAGAGTTAAGGCAGTGTCAATAATAGGACTGCATTTTCGTTCAGCTATTCCAACTAGTTATGTTGTATAAAGTGGGCTTTTGAGGTGTTTGTATCCCAAATTGCAAAAGGATAGATTTTAGACTGAGTATAATATTCGCCACCTCCCATATGTATAAAGTGTGCCAATAGACCTGAAAAGAAAAGGTTTGTTTACCTCGAAAAAAGGGAGTAACAATTAAATATGATTTGTGGTTTCCAAGATATATGATTTATTCTAATAATAGTGAATGTACCAATAATATTAGGTCTAAGAAAGAAGAATTGGTGAACCAAACCAGTGTTGCTAGAGCAATAAGGACCTCGAGCTTGGTTTTCTTGGGGGCCTCGAGGTGAGCTAAGAGCAATGAAATATGAACAGTAAAGTAAAGCAATAAAGCTGAAGAACACTTGGTGAGCACGGTAAACAAGAAAAGTAGAGTAGAATATTCTATTGCAATGAATAATGTGATATAGTCCTTATAGAAATGATTTGGGGTCTCCTTTATATAGGAGGAGAAAATTCCAATATAGTACATTCCTAATTGTAGTAAAGAATTCTATTGGTACAGCTGTATAGCAACCTAGTACGGACTTGTACTATTTTGTACAAATCTTATCCTATAATTTATGCCCTAACCCATGTGTCCTTGAGAAATTCCTGCTCTTTCTTGAGTGCTTCGAGATTGTACTACCCTCGATGTAGGTCGTGCCAGGCCTTCGATCTGCTTCCTCGAGGTATGTATCCTTCATTTGGGCCCGACCCCTACTTCGAGTCGCCCGGACCCGAACTCATAGCCCAATTAAGATTTCAAAATCGGGCTCCTTGATTTTGACCGTATAAAGATAGTCCTCGCGTTTCTTAGAATAAGGTGATAAGAAATGATTTGAACCTCGATCTTCTCGAGCCTCTCGGGATACCGTCATTCTCGTGACGCAGGCACTTGAAGTGATTGGAAATGTCATTTCAGCATGCTTCCCCAAAACATCAAATATGTTTCAGCTTTTGTCGGCCACTTGCGCCGCCGGTTCCATTATCGGCTTTGTATAAATAAGGGGGTATTTGGCTGAACAAAAACTATACTCGTTCCTTCTTCATCTACTTTTAGCCCTTTCCTTTCTTTTATCTCTTCCTCTAATCACCTATTTCTATGGTTCAAGTCTATGACCACAAGGTCTTATGCCTGCAACTTTACCAGTTATGCCAAGGCTTCCTTTTTTAAAGCTTTAGATTGAGATAACGAGAGAAGGGCACCGAACCCTTCCCGTATCAGAAGATATGCGAACTTTACACTGCTGCTCATCTCACTTAACTTCAACCTGGTGTGGCGCTTCATTCCTTTTGCTTTTCATGGAATGAGGTGGCACTATCATCTACTAACTTTTGCATCCCACACCGGAACAGATTTCCGAGGATGAACACTCTTGGATTATTGCTCGTGCATCTTGCAACCCCTTTTGGTTTTTTCCTTTTGCTAGTTCTTTCTTAATATATTATGGCCCAAAATCTCAACAAAATGCTCAATCTCGGTCACTGGGGATATACTTACAATTACCAAGGGCCTTCTGCCAAACGTTTCCAAAGATTGGAAATGGTGCCCCCGAGGTCGTGGCCTCAAAAGTGAATTAGGATCTTTGGCTTTTGTTTTTTTGCTTCTTTGTTCATGTGTAAGTATCCTTCATGGGTGCCATAGTTACACTTTGTAATCATTTCTTGAAAGTATAAAAGGATCCTTTTGTATCCCTTTCAGCCCATGCTGAATTTTATTCCATCTTTATTCGTAAAAGACTCGATTATATGATTTTAATGACCAGCCCAAATATGAGCTTAGGACATAACAAACTCGTATGTTTTTAATTGATCAATGCTATATACCTCGAGGTTTCTGTTAATCCTCGAGCTGAGCTTAAATGTGAACACGGAATGTCGAGATTCTCGAGCCCGAGTAGGTGAGAGAAAGATCTCGAGATGAAGTAAATCCTTAGATTTCCTTACAGTCCCCGGGTGGGAAACTTCTCCACCTCGGGTAGCCCTTAGGCTTTTACAGTCGAGCGGGCATTTGCTTGAGCTTGTAATAAGGATAGCCCTTAGTCATTTTCACAGTCTTCGAGTGAGTAATTTCTCAAACCCGGATAGCCCTTGGGCTTAGGAATTGAGTGGATACCCTGCTCGAACTCGACTTATAGGCTGCCCTTTATGATTTTTCACAGATTAATCCTTGATGTCTTGATCCTGGCGGCAATATCGTAACATCAGCAGTTGAAACGATTGAAAAGTTGCTTTTTGTGCGATTCCCAAAATCATTAATTGGAGGCGGCTGACGGTCGGCCTTTTAGATTCCTCAACACGCTTAAAAGACCTCTATAAATAGACTGATTTCACAACCTTACAAACTTTGTTCTCACATTGTTCTCATAATCTCATTAGCTTTTTCAATTTCCTTGAACTCTCCCTTCTCTCAACTATCAGCACTTTTCATTTTCTTGGAGTTTTTGTATTACGATGGCTAAAACCTCTAAACCGGTTTCCCAGAAAGAAAAAGCTTCTTCATTTTCTCGATCAACCAAGAGAAAACCGGTAGTGCCTCCTCGTGTTGAGCAGTGCATCCCCCCACCGTGTGAAATAACATCTGATTTAAAAATCGAGAAACCTGTATCGACACTAGGATGATGTGATCACATGTTTCGATATGTTTGTTTGGTGACCAAGGTTGAGCTCAGGCAGGTAAAGGAGGATTGCAAGTGGGATAAACAATAAAGAGTGATTCCTTCCTCCGAAGAGGACATCACTATGTATAAAGCTGGGTATTTGAGCGTATATACCTACCCTTTTACATTGGGGCCTACAATTCCGGCTCAGGGTCCCATAGATCCAGTTATTCTTGACTTTGAAAACTATACCGAGTGATGCTCGGCCAGATCTACCCCTCATTCTGGCAAATCGTTTACTTAATTAGGTTCTTTTCGAGCCAATCGAGGGGATGTCTTTTACCCTCGATCATCTGATAAGACTGTACAGTCCCCGACTTCATTGTGGGGTCTTGATAAAACTGCAACGTCGATCCTTAAGATCTCTCTTCATTAGTATCGATGAGGACAAAGACCATGGGTAGATGAGTCGGTTTGTCTGAGTCAGGACCTCCGATCTGATTCCTACTGATTAGATGTCGTTCCCAGATAAATGGAACATGAAACGTAAGTGTTGATACCCAATTTTTCCCTCATATATTTTAATGCATATATACTTTCAAAACAGGGTATGAACATCAACCAGTATTTTTCCATAATTTTTTGTAATTTTTAAAGGGATTTTAATTAATTTATTCTAGCATTTTATTATCTAAATTATTATTAATTGCATCAAAAATAATTTTATAATGATTTATTACTTGTTTTTTTATCATTTATCTTTATATTAAGCTTTAATCTTTTTATGCATAAATATATTTATATCTTTAGGCTATAATTACAATAAATTTGCAATAATAACCCTTATATGCATAATTACATTATTTACACGGAAAATAACTTTTTATATTTTTATAATATTAAGTAATTATTTTGAATCATTTTATGCATAAATATCATTTTTTATCATTCATTAGCTATTTTCATAAATTATTTTATCAAATTAATTGGGTATTTAATAAATAGCCTCTTTTAATTTGATTTCTTTCGGACCTGGCCCAAACTACCACCCCAACCCAATTAAATTAACCCATTAACCCATAACCCAATTTTATAACCCGCCCAACCCCCAAATTCGATCATGTCCGTTGATCTCAAGAGATGAACGGTCCAGGATATTCTTACCATTTTTAATTAACCAACAACCCCCAAACCCTAATCATTTTACCAAATCCGCCGCCCCTGAAACCCTCTCCTCCTCTCTTCTCTCTCACCCTCCTCCTAACCCTAGCCCGTCGTCACCAGAATCCCTTCGATCCATGAGTTTCTTCTTCAATTCTAGGCCTTATCCGGCCTTCTATCTCTACTGGTTGTACGACTTCCATGTTATTTGATGGAATCTCAAAGAGATTCGACACAGACTTGGTTCAAATCCCTCATTTTCTCGATGAATCCATCTGTGTTCATTCCTATGTGTGTGAGTACTGATATCTTCGTGTTTATGGCTTCAAATCTCTGGTTTAAACCATATTTTTCTCACCTTTGTTTATTTTTTTTACATAACATAACTATTTCTGGTTAAATCGTTCAGATCTCCTTAGATCTGAAGCGGTTTGAGTTTGTTTGCTACTTTTCCTTTAAGATTCTGCTATTTTTCTTACTATTGTAAACCAATTTTTGTTTATCCCTAAAAGCTAGGGTTTCATCTTTTGAGTTTCTGCAAAATGTTTTAAAATGTTTAAATGCTTAACTCCGGTTTTTGTTATTTATTTTCAATTGATTTCCATCCCTATGTCTTTATGCCCTAGGGTTTCTAATTATTCTACTGCTTGCTATAATGTTTGCCCGTCTATTTTGGCTCTGTCAATTAAACTTATTAATTGGTTTACTTGCTTAATTAGGGTTTGAAATTGTACTCCTTTTCAAAACTGATATCTCTTCGAAAGATTCCTACTTATTCTTTCCTTATATGTGATTCATAATTTGTACTACTTTCCTTAATTATATTACTAGCCTGATTTTTGGTATTGTGACCGACCATAAATGGTCTCTGGACTTATTAATTACCTTATTAAACCTCAATTCTGTCCGCTAATTGATTTCGTATGAGTTTCTCCTTAATTTAAGTGACATTTTTCAGGATTCTGTCCTCTTAATTAATTGATGTTTAGCCCTAATTAACTGGTTAATTGATTTTGCATACCATATTTGTGTGCCCTTGATTTTCCTACCTTACTTGTTTACTCTACTGTATGCTATATCATCCTTTCACCATTCTGATTTTAAAGGATACACCTACGCGTATGAGCACACGCTGAGACACACAAGCTCACACCTACACTTACACACTTACACTTACACAACTTGAGTTCTTTCTATCACTCTAATTTGCTGCATTGTCTAGCTGGCTGAAAGCTAAGGCTAGACTCTTAGACTCCACCTGCCTTCACCTTCCTGTTTACTTTCTTCCCTAACTGGTATGCCTTGATTCCTGATTATCATGTTCTATTCTATATGTTTATGTAGTCAGTCTATTACAGACCTCAACATGCTTCTGCTTCCTGTTTATATCTCTCTTAACTAGCATGCCTTAATTCCTGTTAACCTACCCTGTTCTATGTGCTGGTATGGTTAGTTTACCTTAGCATGCTTCTGTCTGATCCATGATTTCTTTGTACTTTCTTCTAGACTAGTATGCTTTAAATTCATACCATCCCGATCTATGTATTTGTTTGGTTTGTTATTTTAACTTCAGCATGTTTTTCTATTCAATACATGTCTATACGATTCCACCAAGTGATAATTATAAACCAAGTCAACTTCAGTCATGTAAAACCTTGTTTGATTCAGTTGTATGCCTCTATTCATAACATGCTTAGGTACTGCAAATATGTGTGGTCAGTTCTATTTGTAATTCAAGTGCCCCTGCTCTTTTATGATTGCTTTAATTGACACAGTATTTATACCAATATATCTGGATTCTGCTTTTCTAGGTGCAATTTTGTTTCTGTTTGATCCTGAAAAAAAAAAGTTTTTTTTTAAAAAAAAGAACTACCCCTACCCCTTATGTATACTATTTTCAAAACTTCTGCTCTTAGTTACCTAGGTTCCTACCACCCCCAGTGTGAGCACTACCTAGGGTCCTTGAGACTCCTCCGAACCCTGACATATTAGGGGTGGTCTTCCAATCTCTTACAAACTGTTTCTTTGAGAAAGATTCTGGTGTGAGCATTGTCCAGGGTCCTTGAGGCCATTGGGAACTTCGACGCACAAGAAGCCCAGTTTTGCGTATCGTGGATTGGCTGCCTGTATGCTTCAGACTTGCTTTGCTTGAAGGCCTGGTTTCCAGGTTGATATTGGGCCTGCTAAGTAAGGGTGTTAAACGGGTGGGTCGGGCCGGTCCGGGCCTGTGTTATTTGGACCCGTACGGGTTTGGTTCCGGGCCGGTTCCGGGCTTGGTCTTAACGGGTTTAACGGATTCGGGTTCATCCGGGTAAAAATTGAACCGTAAGGGTTACGGGTTGAGGGGGCCGGGCCGGGCCCGGTTTAGTGTTTTTTTAATTTTTTTTTTTTGTAATTTTGTATAACTATTGTAAGTTATATTAATACTTTGTATTAATTTAAAGAATACAAGGAAGATGAGAAAAAATTGCACTTATTGCAAGTGCTACTTTTATTTCATAATTCAAATTTCAAACTTACAAATTGAAAGGTTTACATTTTTAACAACAAGTAAATTCAAAGGTTTTGCATTGCCTTAGTAAGTTCTTCATAATCAATATGAACCGATTGACCTTCTTCTGGAGTGTTAAATTTGGATGGGTTACCATGTGTTAATATATCTCCAAGTTCCTCGTCTTCTGGGCTACCAACATCTTCACGTCCTTGATTTCTTCGTTCCGATCTAATCCAATCTCTGAAACATACTAAAACTTACAAAGCATTTCTTCCCAATGATTGGCGGGTGTCTCCAAGTTGTTGTCTTGCTTGGCTAAATGCACTCTCCGAGTCATAGCGAAAAGAACAGGAAATTGCTTTCCATTCTCATGCCACCATCCCGACGGTGAAAATTCCTTTGTGCGAGGCTCTTTTTGCTTCTGCAAGTAGAATTGAAGTTCATCAATGTTCCTGCTATTGGTTTGAGTGTTAGAAAATGTAGAAAAAATATTAAAACTATCAAGGGTTTCTTCATCATTCACAGTAGTAGAAGTGCAACATTGCATAGTGGGATTAACATTGCCTACAGCACGAGCAGCATCACCAATTACATTCGCTTAATAATTATATAATTGTTGTAAATATTCATTTAGCTTGTTCATGAGACATATAAATTTGGAGGTTTCAGTTTCTCCAATCTCCATATAAGTATATAAAGCATTCATTAATTGATGACAATCAGACATCTTAATAGAAGGATTTAAAACTGCACCAATTAAGTAAATCGGAGGAATTGGAAAGATTTTTTTTTTTGAATTTTTCTTGCATTTTTTCCACAACATCCTTATATTTTTCTTTCTTAAATTCAAAGAGTAGAAAAGAAATTTCAGCTATATGTACTAAAGCCATAGTAATAGTAGGGTAATATGCTCCAGAAAACTCAACAATAGCTGTATAAAATTTATGTAAAAATTTAACAACATCATTAGTGACCTCCCAAGTAGTAGTTGTTAACATATGGCTTGGATCAATATAATGCGCATTAGCAACTTCAGTTATTGGGAATCTATATTTGTAGCAACATTTTAAAAATATATATGTATAGTTCCATCTAGTAATATTTCGTCTGGCATGAATCTGGGTTGAAGTTTATACTGGACACACTTATTCTTAAATTCCTTTATTCTACATTGTCTATTATTTCCTTGAATAACACCAACTGCTCTTCTAACATGAGTAATCTCAGTTGAAAATAAATCAAGGCCACATTTAACAATTAAATTATAAACATGACATGCACACCTAACATGAAAAATTTCATCAAGAGGTGGTTGCAAATGCTTTTTTAATATTGAAATTGCGGCATTGTTTTTAGAAGCATTATCAAAAGACATACACAATACTTTTTACTTGAGATTATAAAATTCAACAACTTCACAAATAGTACTACTTATAAATGCAGCAGTATGACTCTGATCTTCATCATATCTAAAAGCGATAATACGTTTTTGCATACAAGTAGTATCATCTATCCAATGACATGTAATTGTCAAATAATCACGTCCATTAACAGCATGGCCAATATCAGAAGTTAGAGAAACTCTACAAGGAAGGTGTCTAAACAAATAACGTATATATGTTTGATATTGTCCATGAAGTCTAAAGATATCAGCTCTACAAGTACTTCTAGGGATACCTTTAAATAAAGGATTGTAAATCCTTTGAATATACATAATAAGATATGACGAAGAAGCAAAAGAAAAAGGTAGACAACCTAAAGCAATCATTTTTGCTAACTCCTCACGATCCTTCATTTTATCATATTTAATTAATCCTCCAGTAGTAGGGTTAATAGTTGTTTGATTTTCATCACCATTAGAGCCCCATTCTATGGGATGTGCAATTCTCATATGTCTACTAAGCGTTCCAGTCCCCCCTAAATTTCCTCCAGTCAAATGTTTAAAATCATCTTTACAAAGTTTGCATCTAACTCTATCAGTACCTTCAATTATTTCAAAAAAATTCCAAACCTTACTTCTTTTTCTACGATTAGTAGTCGGAGCCACAGGTGGTCTACTACTAGTGCCACGACCACCACCCCTTGTAGCAACTCCAACACTACCAACTCCAGCATTAGTAGGTGTAGCTGGTATCTCATCTTCCATTCCTAATTCATTATCTTCTATTCCATAATCTTCTTGTAATTGTTCATAATCTATATTATCATTAGGCGATGTTTCGGGAACATGTGTATATGGGGTACTATTACTACCAGATGCTGAAGAACTACCTCTTTTTTTATTTTTCCTACCAGTAACTTTTCTACACGCTCTTTTAGCAGCATTCAACATATTGTAAAAAATTAAAGTATAAGCTAAAAATTAATATGCAATTAAAATATTAAATAAGAGAAGAGTTGGAGGGAGTGCACCGAATTCGACAATAAATTGAGCACTTGATTACGCAATTCCGATGTTACCACGAACAAACGTCAAGCAAGTATTTCAATTTGAAGTTCAATTGTATAAACTTCAAAACCCGAATGATAAAACACGATCAATTAAATTCAAGAAAAGAGAGCCAAATAAAATTAGAAGATGAATTGAAGACTTGAAGTCTTGAAAATTGGAGAATAAGAGAATGAGAGAAATTGAGAATTTGAGATGGAGAAATGAGATTTGAGTGAAGAAATGAGAAGGGGGGGGGGGTAATTTATAGTTTTAGAGAAGGTTAATTTTGTAAAATCAAAAAGGGTTAAAAAAATAGCTATTTTTGCAATTGATCCGTTGGCTAATGGATCATTTCAGTTCTGACCATTGCCAACGGTCAATGGGACCCAC